>NW_026925997.1:0-10365 GCF_032062105.1 Saccostrea cuccullata | reverse complement strand
TTGTAACATTGTTGACCAAACGTGTTGTGGCCATTTAAGATTTTCTGCGACTTTTTCGAATTGGGGAAAATACTTGTCTACAGATTTTTCTTGAAATTTCGGAACTAACCTAATATTTTTTGCTGCATCAAATTCATTCTTGACAAATTAGGGTTCTGGTTTATGCTGTAATCTTAATTTCTCTAACTCAAAGTGCTCTTGTCTTTCTAATTTGTCTAATTCAAATTTCCGTTCACGCTCTCGTTCTTCTCTTTCTCTTTCTCTGTCTCTTTCTCGCTCTTCTCTTTCTAATTTTTCTCTTTCTAATCGCATTTTCTCTAACTCTAATTGAAACTGATATTCTGCCATTTTGTAAGAGCCTAACTCTGATTTAACTGTATATTCTGGAAGATCGTATTTTTCAAAGATGTTTTCTTCTACTAGTTTGTTTGCAACCTTAATTCTAATGTCTTGCTTTCTCTGAGAGGATTTAACATCTAACCCAAAATGCAAACCTAATGCGATCAAGTCATCCTTTTTTAACGTATCAAAAACCTGAACACTTGGTGAACTAAGAAAGTCTGTGACCGAAAATACCATGTTGATTTTTGCTGGCTTATAGTCAAATTTAACAATTTAATTAACAAAATTCTGACAATGAACTGCAAAAGTGCAAGAAATTCTTGATCCCGGACGAGCCCCCAATTCTGTTATGGGTCAGAATAACCCTAAATGCCAGCAAAGATCAATCACACAGTTTAAACTTAACAATAATTTATTTACAGTAATATACAAATCATTAAGTACAAACTTAGCAAAAATCTAAAAATACATACATCAGAGTGTCCGTTGCTGCACACAATGTCCCAGTGAAATTATATCCCAGTAATACCTCAATGATGCTTATACGACAATTCTATCTCTGCATCGAATTGACAGGGTATTTATACAGTAATATAAATCTAGAATATTCTAGAAATTGTAAATACATGATATTACTGGAAAGTTTTGGACATGCACAAAGTTCAAGAATGTTCTAGAAACATGACCGAACATCGCAGCACAGTTAAGGTTACAAAAAGGAGGCGGAGCCTAATTTGTACGGGAAAACTTGACTATGACATCATACACAATATACGTCATACAACATTTTTTTAAAATACCACAAAATGAGTTGATCTGCTAATTTAACTAGTAAGAAGTCATCAAACTACATAAAACTTACTACACCGTGCTGTTTTGTCGTTAGTTAAATCCCACATAACAAGTTATAAACAATTTACTGATCGCAATATACTTGTCAATATGACGTCATTTCTTACAACGTGACGTAGTTTGTATGCAGTGAGAGACAGATCAAGTAATATTTTCTCAACAAGATATGTATTTTCTAATTAAATAAAATATTACTTACAGATATTCTATGGGCCAATAACTTGAATTGAATGTCTTCTTCACTATTTTATTAATATATTTTTTGTACATTGAGTATTTAATTGACACTGCCATATATTTGTATGCAAGTATATCGGAGGGTAATGTGGGGGGTCTTAATAAATCGATCTAGTGCAAGGGCATACACTCTATGGATAAAAGTAAGCTTTTATATTTCAACTCTAGAACTATCAAGGTATCTGAAAAGTGCTGCGATCCTGATGAAATCCTAAAAACAATTTAATTATATCAATATTTCATGCCGCTGACCAGCAAAAAATATAGCATTCGGTCATACAAGTATAATTTTAACAATGAAATTGCAGAATTTAGACAGGATCGCAGCACTTTTTAGAAACTACAATGTGTGTTGAGAATATTTATATACTTAACTTGGAAAATTAACTTGGTTATGCCCTTGCACTAGTGATATTTATATGTAACATCAATACTGCAAGTCAGTGTGCTAAAATCGCGTGAGTGCCACATCACGTGACTAGTCTAAATATAAAATATAATCGTCATCGATATGTAGTTATTAATCATAATTACAATTATCCGATATAAATTATGTACTAAAAATAATCGGCATCCCGATTACGAATACATTTTTAAATACAAAAATTTAGTCGATATTTCCATTGCGCACCTTAACTGTATTGCGATGTTGACCACTCTGGAATGTTCAAGAAACTTAATGTTACTAATTATATACATAATGAAACAATACACATCTCACAACAGTAGGGTCTCTGCTGAGTTCTTCCAAATTGACGTCACTTACACTTCCTGTTTCTTATTTGACAGATTTTAATAAGAAACAAAGATTGAGAAACGTTGAAGACGATTTCGTACAACCAAATCAAGTTTGTTTCTTTTATATCTAGATTTGTTTAAAAGCTCATTCGATACATAGGAGCATACTTCTCAATTTAACAATTTCTAAAATAAGGCAAAAATAAAAAGATGACAAAAGGAGGACACCAATAGTTTGGTTTAAGGCATTACTTTGCAAAACAGCACAGTAAGGCCTTCATAAAAGTGTGGGTCTAATTTATACGCGAAAGGTCAACTTTGAAACACAAAGGCAGTATTTCTTTAAAATATCAGAAAACACATTTTGGTTATTAATCAGCACTTAGACAATTATAAGTAGTCAATAAGTTAAACTAAGATGTTTTACTTGTGCATACACATTTCTTATCTGATTCTGAAACTGCTATACATTTATACAATACGGTAGAGAAATAGACAAAAATTAAGAACAAGCGGCCGAGGTCCAAATCGCTCATCTGAGAAACTGGCTAAATAAAAGCTAAAATCAGTTAAGTATTAAAAAGTTTAAAAAAAATATTTAAAATTGGGTTCAGGGGAAGGGGGTGTATTTGAACAAACATAAATCTTTTCTTCCTAAGGTGCTTTTGAATTAATATGACACATAATGGTAGTGGGTTCTAAGACCAACTTTGGCTTTGCTGTTCCTGAGAAAAAATTTTCTCCTATGTATTCCTATGTAAAAGTTTGACCCCCCAATGTGCCCCCATCCTACCCAATGTTGTCATGATTTGAACAAACACAAATTTACATTTATTTAATGGGGGAATGCTTCGGAATACATGTAATTATGAGCAATCATGGGTTTGCTGTTTTTTTACCAAAAGAGTTTTTTTTTCATGTATTCCTATTCTAAGCTTTGATACCCCATTGTTCCCCATCCTACCCCGGGGCCATGATTTTAACAAATTTGAATTTTCACTACCAGATGATGCTTCTACATGAGTTTCATATTTCATTGCCAAGTGGTTCTTTAGAAGATGATTTTTAAAGATTTTTCCTATGATTTCCTATGTAAAACTTTGAAACCCCATTGTGGACCCATCCTACTTACAGGGGTCATGCCTTGAATCTACACTACATGAGGATGCTTCCACATGAGTTTAGCTTTACTGGAACTATGGTTCTTCAGAAGAAGATTTTTAAAGATTTTTCGAATGTTTTCCTAAATGAAATCTTGATACTCCATTGTGGCCCCACCCTATCCCGGGGGTCATGATTTGAACAAACTTGCAGCTACACCTCATGGGAATTCTTCCACATGAGTTTCAGTTTTCCTGGCCCAGTGGTTCTTGAAAAAAAAAAGATTTTCAAAAGATGCCATCAATTTTTTACTGATTCATAATTATCTCCCCCGTGGAGGAGGGCGTGACCTTTCATTTGAACAAACTTGAATTCCCTTTAATTAAAGATGCTTTGTGGCAAGTTTGATTGAAATTGGCCCAGTTGTTCTTTAGAAGAAGATGAAAATGTGAAAAGCTTACAACAAAAACGAAAACGACGCCAACGACAACTACAATAGAAAACGGACAAATTTTGATCAGAAAAGCTTACTTGAGCCTTCGGCTCAGTTGAGCTAAAAAGTGAATCAAGGTTAATACTCACAAAAAAGAAAATGCATAGATATTGCATCATGTCTTTCACCTTGAAAAACGTTGATGAACAGAATCCCCCCCGGTACATACTTATATTTCCAATAGCTCTAAAAAGTGAATATTATACAATATCACGATGTTTGCAACATTTTGAATCAGAATATCTGTAATTAGCATGATTGACGTTAAATGGATTGCACGTTTTGTCAATAAGTGGTCTTATGTTTTCTTTGTAAACAATCTGTTTCTTGTTTTCTGCTCAAACTGTTTCGAAGAAAGCAATAAAAAAATGAAATTTTTGAGACTTATGCATCTGAATAGAATCGGTCCAGCTTGAAACAATGGGCAACAGAAAAATCAGCTTTTAAACGGTGGGTTGTCCAAAACGTTCGTTGACAATGACGTTTGCAGTTTAATAAATGGTTCTATAGTATACATCTTCTGTGTATTAGAATAATTCTTATAAAACCAAGTCAGACAGATTTTACTGATTTTTTTACGATGAAACTTTATATTTTTATGAAAAAATAGAGGTCTTTTAATGTCGCAGATAGTGCGTTTGGACCAAGGTGAAAATGTCATAAAACTTGAAATAAAGTGTATGGATTTAACTGGTTATTTTTTCATGATAAACTTAAAAGATATTATATGTAATATTAATAAATATAGATTACTATATATACTGTAAAAATTCTAAACAAAATCCCCAAAAATTATATATATCAAAACTCGACAGAAAAAGCAAAGTCGGCTGTCCAAACGGCGCCCTATCAAAAGAAATATGTTTTAATATGGTTGAAACGAG
Organism: Saccostrea cuccullata; assembly: GCF_032062105.1. Classification (NCBI taxonomy): domain Eukaryota; kingdom Metazoa; phylum Mollusca; class Bivalvia; order Ostreida; family Ostreidae; genus Saccostrea; species Saccostrea cuccullata. The sequence continues at coordinate 5,718 of NW_026925997.1, read as the reverse complement.
GTCAAAGACAAAAAAAAAAAATGTTCAGACAACTCAAAGTTATTAGAATATATACTCACCGTCAATAGAAACGCAACACCCAAATTTAAGGGGTGAAAATTACATACGGGATTTAACTATGTACCAAAAAAGTTGGGAAATCTTTTACTTTGCCAAATCAGTTATTTAACGGTTGAATGATTTTCATGCCATTACCGGAAGTTGATTTTTATCTCCCTGAACAGAAATAAAAAATAAGAATTTTTAATAAAATTATTGACAATATTTTGGGTTTTCAAGGTTTTGTACCTGTTAATTATAAGTCTTGTACCCAAAGTCCGGAAAAAATATCCTTCTCTCTCTTCCGGATGTGATGCCTGTATTTCCTCAAATTAACTGAAAGCACGCATTTTCATTGCTAATGTTGGAAATTTTCAAAATAAAGAAAAGGGAGAGCTACAAATGCAAATATACACTACATAACGACTTTTCGGGCTCATGTGTTTCAAAAGCATGAATGACAGTTCCTTGACCGGAAGTCCAAGGGTTACTACACTACGCCACGTTAGAGAAAATTCGACCTCAGTATCTGAAAAACAGGCATTTAAAAAAGGACAAGAATATTTATTTCGCTCAGATTAAGACATTGATAAACTTACTGCATGGTAGAATTCGGGCTGCTTATGTTGTACAAGGCTGACTAGCACGTTTTAATTGAATGGTCGGAAGGGGGGATGTTTTAGAGTTATGTGTTACTTTATAAGGTTTAAAGATAAGATTAAGAATGAATACATAAATTTAAAAAGTAAATTTACAAAACAATGATACTTCATTTAAACTCAAAATGTTATCTTTAGAACTTAGAAAGTAACACACAACTTTTAAAACATCCCCCCTTCCGACCATTCAATTAAAACGTGCTAGTCAGCCTTGTACAACATAAGCAGCCCGAATTCTACCATGCAGTAAATTTATCAATGTCTTAATCTGAGCGAAATAAATATTCTTGTCCTTTTTTAAATGCCTGTTTTTCAGATACTGAGGTCGAATTTTCTCTAACGTGGCGTAGTGTAGTAACCCTTGGACTTCCGGTCAAGGAACTGTCATTCATGCTTTTGAAACACATGAGCCCGAAAAGTCGTTATCTAGTGTATATTTGCGTCTGTAGCTCTCCCTTTTCTTTATTTTTGAAAATTTCCAACATTAGCAATGAAAATGCGTGCTTTCAGTTAATTTGAGGAAATACAGGCATCACATCCGGAAGAGAAAGAAGGATATTTTTTCCGGACTTTGGGTACAAGACTTATAATTAACAGGTACAAAACCTTGAAAACCCAAAATATTGTCAATAATTTTATTAAAAATGCTTATTTTTGATTTCTGTTCAGGGAGCTAAAAATCAACTTCCGGTAATGGAATGAAAATCATTCAACCGTTAAATAACTGATTTGGCAAAGTAAAAGATTTCCCAACTTTTTTGGTACATAGTTAAATCCCGTATATAATTTTCACCCCTTAAATTTGGGTGTTGCGTTTCTATTGACGGTGAGTATATTTAGTTTAATGATTTTAGATGTACGATTTTTTAACGATGCATACAAATTTGAAGACACTAGAAGGATTTGAAAACACATGTTATTGGACGAAATTGGATATTTCTATTCATCACGTTGTTATAAATCTAGTGAAACATAAGTTTGGACTTTTCAGCCAGTGAATACGAATTGTTTAAATTGATGTCGCTCGTAAATTATTGTGTATTGTTTAGAATTTTGATTATTATATGAATTATAATCTATACTTAGATTTTATTGTTAGCACTTTGCACTGTGATTTAACATGAATAATAAATGTAGTATGTGTCGATGGACATTTATTGAAAATTCAAGATCCAAATGTTTGGCGTTATAAGTATATTAGCTTAACCTCAGACTGTTCTGTGAGCCCTATCAGCGACCTTATAGGACCCTCATTTTTTAAAAAAAAAAATATAAAATTCCAGCAATAAAAATCAAATCTTTCTGATTTGTTGTTCATAATAAATACTTTGATATACATTAGATTCATTTTAACAGAAACTTATTGGTCCAAAACCTTTTTTGGACAGTCCTAGTATGTTTCATTGTAATTTATAAGACCATCACGAAACATTGATGGGTTTTAGATGTAAGAGGTATTTTATGATTTCTCAAAAGCAGTCGCACTTTTCGATATTCCGTGATATTTCCTTAATGTGAATTAAAAATCGGTCAAAATTTGCTTTGTGTTTTTGCGAAAAAGCATTTTAACGAAACACCTGGACGTTAAACATACAAATTCTATGCAAAAGAAAGAGAGTTTTGTGATAATATGATACTGTCATAAGTTATATATGTACTTGGTTACCAAGGCACGTAATAGCCGGTGCACATAATGACGTAAGATATTAACGTCATTTTTCTTCGATACTTTATGTGATAACTTGCATCAACTAACAGCTTCGAATTCAGTACAAGGAGATTTAAGTTGTCATAAATAATGTTGTACTCAAATAAAAATATTCTGATTATAAACTGAGTTGCAATTATTTATTAAGAATTTGAGAAACTTATACTCGATTGTGAATTATACATGTAACACCCTGTCAGCGTGTACATTTACATTTCAAAACTAAACAATTGGACTGTAGATATTTGACCACAAGTACTATCAGTCTTAAGAAAATTCTGCTTTAAATTGAATCCTGTTTCTATAACATTAAATAGGGAATGCATTTTAGGTGGATGTTCTCTGTATATGTACCTATTAGCTATCACATCAGTACCCTCCTCGAGGATGTGCATGCATACATATGATTGCGCCTATAGGAAAAGGGTCCTTATGGCAATTTTTATGCATTTTGAGTTTTTCACGGATTTTGAAAGAGTAAGGTTAAAAGTTGTCAAATATGAATTTTTATGGTCCTAGGTCTACTCTAAGTAGGTTTATTCTTCATTTTTATCAAAGATACTTTAACAGGTTAATAATGACGTCATGTTTTTCAACAACGTCAAATGTTTTCAGAGTGAACGTTAAATGATTTTCTTCTGTAAATTTACTAGGGTAATCAATAGTTGTATAATATTTAATATTTACCCATGCATATTATTTTTATCTCATTGTCTCTTTTAATTATTAATAATTATTTAATAGTTATATATATTAGGGATTCATCAGTGGTGTATAGTATTATGAGTGAATGTTTGTTTTACATTTCACTTTTCTATGACACCAGGGGGATACCTGAACAGCGGGCGACATCCATTCAGTATTTTTTTTTTGAAACAATTATTTTCTCAAACAAAACATTTAATAGTAATCAATGCAAGAGTAATTTGATAAGCCTGTAGAATTCATTAGAAAATTATTATAATTTAAACATTGCTCTCGATAAGTCAAGATTTCAGCGTAAAACGATATATCTTTAGGTACAATATATGTGAAAATTATTATTTTTTAATTATATCTGGAACAAATACGCTACCCAACGGCTACTGCGAAGTGAAAATTTATTTGATTGTTCTTTTTTTCTAAATTTTATATAAAGACAGAAAAATTGTGATGTGTGGTAACATGTTATTACGATATACTATAGACAGTAAATAAAAAGGAAATTCGATTGGTTCACTGCATCTATAAGATTGTCTGTCTGCATGGGGTCAATAATGACACTGCTTTTTGAAAAATATAAAGGATACACGAAATATTTTTCAGTCTAGCAGTAAAAAATTTTTTATTTACCAATCGAAAGGTGGAAATTTTACAAACAAATGAATGAGTTATAATCCGCACACATTTACACAATAGATAGACCCAGGATTAACATCTGTAGGATTATGAGGGGGGGGGTTAAAAATCTAAATGGCAGAAACTTGCAATTCTTGTGAACACGAGTTAAATAAATAAATACTTTTTTTTTACTTCCAAAGTTTTAGGTGCACCCAATACCATTAACCCTACAACTTGTAAATTCAATTCTGAGCATTGCCATTTTCAAAATTGCATAGCGATCATAAGCACTATGAGCCTGGAACTGAATTGCTATGAATTAAGTGTTGTTAATCATGTATATAATGATACCCTATAGAATAACAAAATCTGGTTTTATTTTGTGAAATGGATGGTTTTGAGAAGCATACCCATAGAATTAAATTAACGATGCCATTTACATAAAACTGATAAGAGTTTCGAACAAATTGGTTCGCCATTTTTTTCTTATTAATGAAAAAAAAATTTCCAGTAGACAAAACAATAATAAATATATCATGTAATTCTTATGAATCATGCAGTTTAATGTATAGCTTTTGTTGGGGTAGGGGTGGGTTAAAAATTAATAACATGTAATTATTCATGTCTAAATATAGTCAGTCAGTTAAATATGACTGTTTTGAATAATATATTTCCGGACAATTATTGGTGAATTGGCTGAGCATTGAAATATGTCCGATTTTTGTAGGGATGTAAACATCTTAGAAAATTCATCATATTATTTTATGACTAAATTTAAAAAAATCCCCTTCATTCTAATGATTTTGTTTTCTAATTTTATTCTATGAAGTGAGTTTTACAGAGTATGAATTCCATGCTGGTCCCGCTCCAAAAGCTTTGATATACTAAGCCTTGTAAAGCCTTACATGTTACGGAAATATAAAAGGACACCCCCACCCCACTCCCCTGCACTGAGGCCAAAATAAAACAAAATGAAAACATATTTTAGCGGTTTTATGTCATGTATTTTCAGCATTGAATTTTATTTTCTATCAGCATTTACATGTAGATATAAAACCCGCCCCCGAACTTATATAAGGATTTTTTTATTATCAATCAAAACAAATAAAATCATATTTGTGCATATATAATAATATTTATCCATAATTTGATGGCAGGTGAAACAATATATTATTCCACACTGAAAACTGCAATGAGATTTTGACTTCAGTGATGATTGAGTTTTTAGCATGATAATTGATCTGTTAAGAGACATTCGATGCTGATCGAGCTTTTGTGAAAGACAAAGTTCTTCATGGCTTTAGGAATTAATTTGCAGATAATGCTTAAAACATCTGAACTCCGTATAAAAAAAAACAACAACACGTAAGTATACCAAAGAGTAATATGTATATTAAATTTGGAGATCATGCATTGAAAATAAATATCCATACATGTATAGTTTAGAGAACAAAAAAAAGTTTTCTTTCATTTTACAGTATTTTATTATTTTATTTGTTTTGAAAACTCGTCTTTTTCAATTGTGTTTCACATTTCTCAATATTAGATAAATAGATTTAATATAAATATTTTTATCGACCCTCCACCCCCTCTCTTCCTCTCCTCAGATTTGCTTGACCAGCTCTATTTAATTAAGGACATTTAGAACATTTTTTTTTATTCGGATGTTTTTGCTTGTTTTAATTTCTCTAAATTGAAGTGTCTTTGTGCAACAAGAAAATAAGACCAGGCTGAAGCTAGCAGCCAGTAACAGCAGCCACTAAGCCCGTAGAAGCTAGCAGCCAATAAGGAAATTCATCAAAGAACTGAGAGTACTGAGAGACAATACTGTTTTTAATACTTTATTTTACATAATTAAGCGCTACTGATTGGATAAATAATGCTTAAAATTAATTACATAATACATAATAAATCAGACGCTCGGAGGCAGTAAGGCTCACCTTAAGAAAAAATGTGCTTTCTTGAAACTGAAAAAATAGAAATAAATTACCC
>NW_026925996.1:0-106848 GCF_032062105.1 Saccostrea cuccullata | reverse complement strand
TGCTTAATTAAAATAATAAAAATTCTTTTGAATGTACGTATCAATAATGGTTTGTAGAGTATATAGGCAAATTTTATTACTAAATCAAAAGCAAGAAAATAATCCGCCTACGGAAATCAAACACAATATCATCTATATTATTTTAATTCAATGAGTTCATATTCCTGCTGTAAGAAATCGCATTTTTGTTTAATTCATTAAACTATACTCGTAAAAATATTTAATTGCAGGAGATACATTGTAATGAATGGCTAATATATAAAAATTGTATTTCATCAAGCAGTCACTCATGGCATTTCGTTTTTAAACATTTGGATAAATAAATAAATACAAAATGACAATTATTTATTAATGAATTACAACTGTCAAGGTATTAAATATTTCTTATGGTTTATATGATACTAGTGTACTGGTATTTAATTTAAACAGCTGCTAAATGTGGCTTTGTGAAAGTAGATTTCCATTTAATTAATGATAAAACCGTAATAATGTCCGAGATATTCCGAGTAGGAAAACTAAACCGAGGCCAAAACGTGCGAGAATCATGTACGAAGCGTGTGAGAAACGTGTACAAAGCGTTTCGTGCAGCTTTTCTTGTAAACCGTGCAGCCTTTCGTGCAAAGCGTTTCGTGTAAACCGTGTAGCGTTTCGTGCAAACCGTATAGCGTTTCGAGTAAACCGTGCAGCGATTCGTGCAAACCGTGTAGCGTTCGTGTTCCGTTCGTGCAGCGAGCGTGTGGGGTAGTAGCACGTCTCAGGGTCTGTATATTCCTATTTATTGTAATTTTGTTTTGATGAAAACCATATCTAGTCATAAATCTTGATTGTATTATGTCCTAATAAGTCAATACGTCTTGTCCGCTTAAAGTATTACAATTAGGTTATTTTATTATGTAATTCATTTTTTTGTTGAGCAAGATTAAACCTATTAGTAAGAAAGAATAAATACAGCATTGATAATGTACGCCTTTGACTATTATAATTCTGTTATAAGGAATAATCATAAATAATGATTGCATTGTGTCTTAATAAGTCAATATGTCTTATCCTGTTAAAGTATTACCTGAACTAAAGGGAGAAGATGATACACATGTGACAATGGCAGAATTTTAAAACTTCGTCAAACATATACTTTTTTGTAATCATGCCAAATTAATGGTAAGCAAGACGTACTCAGACTGTGAATAAAGTGTTATAATACACCAGGAAATATTAACATTTATATCAGTAACATAAGAGCACAAAATGTAATACACCAGGCAATATTAACATTTAGATCAGTAACATAAGAACACAAAATGTAATACACCAGGCAATATTAACGTTTACATCAGTAACATAAGACACAAAATGGCATTATTTCCTTAATACACGAGCTTGTTTTACTTATCAATTGACTAGAACTAATAGACTTTAGATATGACATGACTTAAATTCAGTACAATAGAGTCATTTCTTTGAACAGTTTGTAAATATTTACGCTCTTTAAGAAAAAAATCCTTGTGCGGAGGGGGGAGGGGTCATTAATATTTATAAGATGATTTATAATTAAGGTCTTCCGTCTTCACGGAAGACCTTATAGCGATTCTATTGTTTCTTATTATTATTTTTTTCTGACCATCTAATTTTGTGCACGCGATTTCTCGAAGACTACTGGGTGGATTTTCACGAAATTCTCAGAAACAATATGTTGTGATCTGAAGTTATTTTATCGGAGAGACTTTTTGGAAATTCGCTTCCGGTTCCAAGTTACAGACCTTTTCTTGAATTTAAAATGACATTTTGTCTGCGGTTAATCTCAAGAACCGTAAAAGATATTAATGTGAAACTTTCAGGGATTATAGATCGTGATATTCTCTATCCAGGACGCGACCTTTCGTTCGTCGTCAGTACTTCCTGTTGTTTACAGATGAAAAATTAAAAAGTCGAAATTTCTAACTTTTTTGTTTTTCAAAATCTTTGAATTATTTTAATATGTTTAATAGAAAACCTTCTAATTAGGCTAAATATATCATTTGTTTATAAATTGATAGATCCAAACTCTAGATATTAACATTTAAAAATGCGAAGCGTATCCAAAATGGCGTCTGTCTCTGTCAACTCCGACATTTAGCGCGTAGGGGGTTATGGAGTCAGCTGAGCGTTTGGTTGAACGAAACTAACATAAGGATAAATGAAATGTAAAAGAGTATTTTGATTGTCACATCGTAATTACGTTGCAATTCTGTTTTAACTAGAGTTTTAATGCGAGGTCTTCTCAAAGTAGTTTTATCTGGTTCTCAAAGTAGAAAAAGACGAGACTACATGTACAAATGAAATACTATATCTACAACCTTTTGTTTTGCATCATGGAACAACAGATTTTGAATCACGATTAATATACATGTAAGCATAACTTTATCAAGAAACAATATATTCAGTGAGTATAAAACGCGGCCACTGTTAGCCCATACAAACTAAATGAGTAAACCATTTTTTCAAAACATCGTTTAATGAAGTAAACATTTCTTTTCTAATAGATCTAATTCAAGTTATTGAACATAAATGATATCTTAATTCTTAACCGTCGTTGGGTGAGGCACGTTTTTCAGTTTCAGTACTTTAATGAATGTGTAACTGATTGGGAAATTGAAATATGTTAAAGAATCATAGCCATACTCCACTGCTTTCGTATTACTTGCGTATAAACGATATGTTTATGTCTCGTACATTGAACGTATTAAATGACTTTTAAAACTCAATTCAAGCTAGAAGAACGTTCTTATATTAATTCTATTGAAGCTACCACACCTTTTTAATAGAACTTTCCAAAAAAAAAGAAGTGAAGATTTATACGGGCCTTTTGGCGCGAAATTATGAATACTTATCAGCCTTTCACAATTTCAAGACAGATATACTGTTACAGAAATATTTACAAAACAAATTAGAAGAGTAGTCCCAATAATCAGTCCCAATACATTAAAGGTAAGCGCGTTGGAAATACTTGCTGGTAACCCTGGTTCAATCACCCATTTGTACGAATTTTTCAAAATACTTTTTCAGCTCGATTTTACTGGTTTTTTTTTTCAGAATCGGACGGAAGACCTCTCGTTGCTCGCAACGAGATCGTTTCTAGTTTAGCATATTTTTGAAAGATATAAAAAAAAATAAATGCGAATATTTTTATACCTTCAGCATTGAAACTGTACCTTTTTTCTTTCTCAATCCTCTTATCAATTTTGTCTTCAATACATTTATAATTAAAGAGCCTTTCAACATGTATCTACTTCTACTTACAAAAACAGTAGCGTTATGTTTTATATTTTAGTTATTGATGAAAAAGCAACCGATCTCGTAATGTAAGTATTGAGCAGTTAACGACGTTTTTTTTGCTAATTTTGGGGATATATGTTTTTAACCTGTATATTGTATCCTCCTCCAAACTCTTTATAGACTTCTCTTGAGACCCCCCCCCCCTCCCGAAGAAAAGTGTTTTTTTATCGTTTAAATAAAACATTTAAAAAGGTTCAATGGACGATTATAAAGGGTCAGGGGATAAAATATACAGGTTGTTAGGATTATTTCTCAAACTAGGAAAGGGCAGGTGGTTTATTAAACAATGCAGGAAAGTAGAACAATAATATCCCTATCCGTGCGCAAAAATTTAGCGCCATAAAATAAACAACATTTACATCACAGGATCTGTAGCATTTTTGTCTAAAAGACTCCAATATATGTCAATGTGACGCTAAGGTTTCTAAAGGTAGCTTATAAAACTTCAAACTGCTCAAGAAGAGCGGGAAATTTGATTTTCGATTATGACGTTACTCTGTCAAGGCCTTCAATGTCGTCAAAATAAATCATATAAGTAGTAAGGGAGACAAAGAACAGTCACTTTACAGTCAGGATGACGTCATGGGTTTTTCCCATAAAGGTCATAGAGGTCAAGGGTGCAGTCCACAGTCAATGACGTCATTGGGTTACCTTAGTGCAAAGAGTGAGTCTACAGTCAAGGAGTCTACAGTCACTGACGTCACGGGTTGACTCTTTAAGGGAGAGTCCGCTCAGCAACAGTCTCTTAATTAGTCTAATTTAAGAACATCTGAAGTCATCCTCTGCTTAGCAACAGTCTATGTATTCCTTTAATTTAGGAACATCTAAACTTTTGTTCTCATATCATCAGCCACAAATCCGATCTAATTATAGGGCTTTCTTAAATGATTGAGTACATATAAATTTTTGTACCCATATCAACAACCACCATTCCGATCTAATTATAGAGCTGTCTTGTGATTTCGTATAAATGACCCCTGTTTTCCATATCTAATCATCATTTGTATGGTATCTGAAGATCCAGCAAATAGTAAGTAAAGATATTAGAAGAAAGCATTTTTTGCAAACTGTTCTTAAAAGATAACTAATATTTTACTTCTTGTCAATTTTATTGTGTAATAAGATTTCAGTATTATACACAACAAGACATAATTAAAACTAATTAAAAAGGAACACATGTGAATTGAATATTGCAAAGAGCAAAAAAAAAAAAACATTCTGTCTATAAAATTCATTTAAAAGGAACACATGTGAATTCAATATGCAAAGAGCTAAAACATTCTGAATAAGAGAATACAAGTTGTGTAAATGTTACTCACAGCAATTCACGTTGACATTATATTTATACTGTACATGTATATGTACACTGATCAAGTAGTAAATTACAAAGTCGTAAACCTGACTTTTTTTGGGGTGGCTCCGGAGCCAGCTTATCTTCCAAATAATTTATAATGATTGTCATTTGCTTCACATCATTCGCCATTCGTTCTCCCAAGTTTCTCAGGAGTTTGAATTGTTCTTCAAAGTTTGAAACCACTGATGGCTCCTTAATCCTTTTTTCTAAGGATTGAATATTGCAAAGAGTAAAAAAAAAACATTCTGTCTATAAAACTCATTTAAAAGGAACACATGTGAATTCAATATGCAAATAGCTAAAACATTCTGAATAATAGAATACAAGTTGTGTAAATGTTATTCACAGCAATTCACGTTGACATTATATTTGTACTGTACATGTATATTTACACTGATCAAGTAGTAAATTACAAAGTCGTAAACCTGACTTTTTTTTGGGGGTGGCTCCGGAGCCAGCTTATCTTCCAAATAATTTATAATGATTGTCATTTGCTTCACATCATTCGCCATTCGTTCTCCCAAGTTTCTCACGAGTTTGAATTGTTCTTCGAAGTTTTGAACCACTGATGGCTCCTTAATCCTTTTTTCTAATTTTTGATATTTCTGGGGATATTTTCTTCTACAATAAACAGATTTCCAAAATTAGAGATGATGCTTATATATATATATATATATATATATATATATATATATATATATATATATATATATATATATATATATATATATATATATATATATATATATATATATATATATATATATAGTTTTAAAATGTTATGATATTTAATTTTTTTAAAGTTAATTTTCCCTTTTTCTAATTAAAACATGTTAATGATAAAGAATATTAAATAATAATGTTACCTGAACGTGGTCAAAATTGAATTTTCAACATTTTGGAAGTTTTTGAGTTCCTCGTCAACCTGTTATGGTGGCCAATTTGAGTCCATGGCTGGGGAATAACTAAAAATATAGCGTTATTTGATTAAAATATCGATTAAAACATTATTCAATGACATATTAACTTATGTTACTTGATGTAAAATATAGTGTATAATTAATGTAACTATTCTTTAATTTAATCTCTTTTTTATTGTTTTGATCTAATTGATTTTATTAGTATAATATACGAGTTTATCGCAATTCAGTCTTGACAGAGGTTTATGAAGCAATATAAAACAATAATATGAGTAGAGAATGAAAAAAAAAATACATATTCTATACTTTTGGCAGAGTATATTATATTTTTTGTACTGTGTTTGATTACACTAACGAAGTTTTGATTTAAATGAATGCATAATAATGCAAAGGTAACTATATTTAGTACAGATATATTGGGGAAATGGCAAAAAATTGGAGAATAAGTTGTGTTTCTTACAATAAATCTTAAATTTTATGCATTTAGTTATGCAAAAGATTTCTTTTCTTGCACTTGTTCTCTTTCTTAAGTTTGGATTGTATTTGAATTTGCAATTATCATAGATAAATAGCAATACTAGGATTAATTATAAATTAATATTGTTTTAAAGAAGAAGAAAGAAAGTCAAAAACGAAAAAAAATGCATTTAACAAAAATGCATGTTAAAGGATTAGTATCTTTGAAATAAGTGTTTAATATCTACAGGAAAATAATTAGCAATAAAAAAAATTGAAAATATTTAAAAAGGGAAGTGATAGTTGCAAAAATAGAAAAAAAAAATAACTATAATATCTTTATTTTCTTAGTCAGTCCAGCCCTGTGGGAATCCAGGTTAGAGTAGGTCCTCAGTAGCCCCTTGCTTGTCGTAAAAGGCGACTAAATGGGGCGGACCTTCGGATGAAACGGTATAAACCGAAGCCCCGTGTCACAGCAGGTGTGGCACGATAAAGATCCCTCCCTGTTAAAGGTCGTAAGTGCCGAGTATTGGCCTAAATCTGCAGCCCATCACCGGCAATGGTGACGTCTCCTTATCAGTGAAATATTCTGGAGAGGGACGTTAAACAGTATACAATCAATAAAACAATCAATCTAAGTCAGTCCCATCGTGGAAGAGAACTAAGAGAGATAAAAATGATAACAGTCGATTGTAAAGTGAATAAGAGAAAAAGAAGATCATAAAGATCGACATATTTTAAAACTTTTACTTTGATTATACTATCTTATAGTAGCTATTAGCTATCTTATTTTCATTACCTTTAAGTTTGTTTTTTTTTAATTAGCTTCCATTTTTGAGGCAGCTAAATTATACCCAGAACTCTGATATTTAACATAAATAATAACTTTGTCCACCAAAAACAGAATCCCAAACTCTCTTATGCGTTTAATTCTGAACGTGCATATTTCAATTACTTGATAATAAATGACAATTTATAGCACAAATGTAAAAAAGCAAAATATTTGGTGATTTTTCTTTTGCTATTAACATAATTGTATAGAATATCTATATGCAATAAAACAGTTCAATTTTGAATACTTACATTCGCTGTGTTTTTCTACTAAGCCAACTGTGAAATTGATTTGAAAATCATTTTCGTGTATACTCACGCGTAGAAAAATACACGGAGAAACGTGCGTTACTGTGACTTCACAATAGAGCTACAGCGACGTTAGTAAAAGTATAACAATATAGGGCAGCGAGAAATTCAAATATTGAGTATATTTTCGATGATTCCAAACATGTAAAATGTTAATATAAGGAATGTTTTTAAGTTAAGTGTGAATTATTTGTGTGAGAATCACACAGACTTGCACGTAGGCACGCTAGCGCGCTTCATGAAATATGCCTACGTGACAAGTCTGTGTGATTCACACACCAATAACTCGCACAAAACTTAAAAACATTCCTTAATTAATATTGTCTTATTTAAGGAGAATCTTCATAGATTCGTAATTCTGAACCAAGAGGACTTGGTATAGACATCCTCAAGACACATATATTTCGTATTTGAATTCTATGACCTCAAAACATTATAACATAGAAAGGGGTCAAAGGTTTAAAGCTCTCTCTTTTCTCTATCTACCCCCCGCCCCTCTCTCTCCCATTTCTCTATTATACGCAGGCAAAGGAGGCTCACTTAAATTTCATGTGGATTCTTTATATGAAAAAGACAAGAAAAACAAGACCTGTGAAATTTATTTGATAACTTCATGTGATTTTGACAAAAATTCACAAGTATTTTACATAAAGAACACAAGGCATAAATATCATTCAAAGAAAACTTCACATGTACGTTTCAAAAAAGTGTGTGAACATTATATAAACCTAAATTTCCACATGAAAATATATTTATATAATTTTCATATGGTTTTCACGTATTTTTCAAATAGAAAGATAATCACATGAATTTTACGTAAGCAACTCTTCCCTGTGTAGATTAGAGTGACATCATTACCTTGATCCAAATGATTGAACGCATCATTGAAGACGCTATTGAGGTACAATAAAATTAGAAAGAAGACAAAAAACAATAACTTAGAGAATTCTGTGGGTTCTTTGTTTTTTTATTGAATATTGAAGTTTTTGCATTGAATCCTGATACAAAATTCCATTCCTGCAATCATATTTCATTCTAAGGTTATGGCAGTACTTTAATTTTTTATTATCATATATAAGTTGCAGTAAGTTATTTTGTTTTAAATTAATGCTGTTTTACGTAATAAGGAAGAAATTCAAAAAAAAAAAAAAAAACTACATAAATAGAAAAATAAAACGTTATCTTTAAGGATTGATTTCTCGAAAAAGAAGGATTGAAGAGGCGCATAAAAATACTTAAGATAAATTCAATTCAAAATATATATAACGGGAAAAAAATTGCAAAGATAGAAAAATAGGGAAAAACATCGACAATATCTTTATTATCCTAAGTCAGTCCCATCGTAATAGATAACAGAGATAGATAACAATACAAACAATCGATTGTAAGCTAAGATAAGGAAAAGTATCGACATATTTTAAACTTTTACAATTGATCATTACTAAATTTAACATATCCTTATTGAATTTATAGAAACATAATGCATCAATGTTTTTTTTTTTTAATTTGAATGATTCTTTTACTTAATAAGCAAACATTTTTTAGGCAGACAAAATATACCCAGAACTTTGACACTTAACATAAAATGATTCATATGTCTAAATAAAAACAGAATCTTGAGCTTCTCTTCGCGTTAAGTGACGCATATTCCATTTATGTGATAATAAATGACAATGTATTATATATTCAAATGAAAAAAGTGCAAAATATTTGGTTAATTTTTTATGCTATTGCTATGAACATCATGCTATATAATATATAAAAGGCAACAAAACGGTACTATTTGAATTAATGCATACTTAATATAGGAGAATAGACCATATATACGTAATTCTGAATTAAGAATACGGGGTAAAGAGATATAATTCTGAATTGAAGAGACTACCTAAATACTAGTTTATTATTGATGTTTTAATGACAAAACATAAAAATAATATTCAAATCAACATTCATATTTAACGTTTTAACATACTTTCTAACAAACAGCCGTTTCCAAAAAAAGATAATAATAATAAAATAAAAATGATGAGATATATTTGCAAATAAAAAATGGACATGGATGTAGCAAAACAAACTTTTTAAAATTACATCATATAAATGATATATTAAAGTTGGAATTCCCAAGACTAGAGTGACTTCAATTCTTGATTATATGATGACATTATTGTGAGAAAAATATAATCTTTTGGTTAGCGAAATAAAAGCAATGATATGTGTCGATCAGATAATATGCTACTAAAGGTTTTCTATTATAGAAGAAAAAATAAAATCTTATCAAAATTGATGAATGTTTTTTTTTCACATCTAATATCGGTCATGAGGAATTGTGTACATGCTTGGCTCATATTGCCATATTTACTACATATACATCAGTGGTGTAACGGTCAGTGGTGTGACAAACTAATATCGTTACACCATTGATACACATATATACATATAACATTATGCAGTAAAAAATCAAAATATTCTAAACAAGTTTGCAAAATTATAGCTAAATTATCTTTCAGTAATTAAAAAAAAACATTTCCATCTCTAATGTATTTGTTTTTACAATAAAAATCTATTCACTAAAATGGATCAGCTTACTATGAGAAAAACAACAGAGTATACATGCGCAAACAAAATAATTTTTGAAAACTGAATTAATTTTTCAAAAGATACTTTATTTATTTTCACAATGTTTATGAAGATAACGAACAATATTCAAAATCAAGTCCTTAAAACAATACAAAATTGGGAGCAGAGCAAACACTGACCTCAAAAACATCAAAGATGGGATCAGGTGCCTTGGAGGAGTGTGCATCTCCTGTCGACCGGTCACACATGCCTTATCATAACTGGGAAATAACGGAATTTCAGTTGGACTAACAATTACTATGAAATTTACGTATGAATAATTTCAAAAACATGGTAAAATATTGACAGGCAAGTTGATGAAACAAGAACATCAACAGTCTCGTTTAAAGTCATCATTTCGTAAGTTCTGTGGTCGTACGATACAATGACCTTGTCAGCAAATAAGAGAAAAAGAATTTAACTTTCATAAGGATCGACATATTTTAAAATTTTATTGTTGATTATAGCTATCTTATTGTCATTACATTTATAGAAATATTATGCATATGAACGTGCATACTTCAATTACTTGATTATGAATTACAATTTATAACAAAAATGTAAAAAAAAAATCCTCCATGGCACCTGATTCCACCTCTGATGTATCTGGGGTCCGTGTTTGTGTTTGTGTTTGCTCTGCTCCAAATTTGTATTTGGGCTTTGATATTGAATACTGTTCGTCGTCTCTATATCCGCATCTCCCCTATTACAACCAAATGATATTAAATGAGTCCTTCACAAATTATTTGCTTCATAATATTTAAAGATCTTAAACAAATTATGTTTGTTTCCTGTAACCCGACCGACCCATGAAATTACATATCTATACTTCGTGTTTGCTTGCAGATGGAAACTCTTTTGAATATATTGCACTTATTTTGAATCTATTTTCAGTTACAGATAGTGGCGTTTTTTATTTGTTCATTTATTTCATATTAAGGTTTAATTACAGTTGATACGTCTTTCTGGGATTCTGGATCGGGATAGACCAAACAGAAACTATCACCAAGATCACAAACGTCCAAATTTCAACGTCCATTTTGTTCAGTGATGGTTAAATTTTTGTACGTCTGGTTTTATTCCTATCTTAATGATCTAAGCTTCCTGTATAATAATGGAATGCAATATATACGTTTTCTATTAAACATAGCTATGATACACGTACGCAATTATGTATCATTGAGTGTTTGGCACTTAGAAACTTTCATTTAATTTTCAGAATAAATATTGCATCAGATAAGAATAGACGATGAAAAAGATATTGATGATATTGTGTTGTATTTATTGAAATAAAATATATGGAGAAAAGGAATATAGCTAGAAAATATAATCCCCGTAAGCAGGTGACGAAGGTACAATATATATTGCTGCATAAGTAATTAATTTGAAAACATCATATCAACAGTTATTTTGTTTATTTATATGTGATATTTACAGTTATATCCACCTGCAAACTTTATTAAATAAATATGTACAGGGGTATTCAATTTTAGGATGGCTTTTCTTTTGAGGAATTTACTTATATTAACTCCATTTTGAGAATGAATAAATCCATTCAGACTCTTGTCACGAAATCTGACAGTTACCGGATCTTTATGATGTACATACAGTATTAAGGTGAGTAACATATTTCAACAGTGTGCTCTATCTTGGGCACATTTTAATTTACCTATCTTTATTTTTTCTTGATTTAAATAATTTTCTCAAACTCAATAGGTTTACATTCATCAACATGTAATAAAAAAGATTAATTAAATTTTGACACCATTCACCACTACTTCTGATGTTTTGGAGGTCAGTGTTTACTCTGTTCCTATTTCGTTATGTTCTATGGACCACCTTTGATGTTTTGGAGGTCAATGTTTGCTCTGCTCCTATTTCGTAATGTTTAATTGACTTTTGATCTTGAGTAATGTTCGTTATCTCCATATCTTTTCATTCAACTCGATATTTGAATATTTAGAGGATATATTGTCAAATAGACATTTATTACTTCCAATTTTATATAGACTAGATTAAAATCAATGAGTTTAAGATAAAATTAACACAGAGTACTCCTCCTAAGCATCTTCTCCCATGACCATCTTTTATATAAGACAATATCCGTTCGTTTTACTGGATATAAGATTATATGTTTGCAAAACAATTTCTCAATGATAATTACACAGTAATTTAAAGTTATTTCATTCAAAAATGAATTTTATTTTTTTAAGTGCTTTAAAAAAAAGAAAATAAATAAATAAATAAATGAAATCATTTCCAGATTGATAAATTCTTAATAAATATGAATAAGGTTTAAGTCTTAACATTAAAGTTATGACTTAACTTCAAAACAGTAAAGTTACATGTACTTTTCACAAGAAAAATGAATACTCGTTCCTATTTTTTTTATAGTTAGGTTATATGAGTAGGTTTTTTTCATTTCTCAAAAACATCATTGCTATAAACCCTATCAGGGATATGATCCTTTGAAGATGGGTACAAGGTATGCTTATTTTTTTTTGCAATCAATCCGGCACTTTATTTTGACAAAGAAACTTACGCTTTGTTGTTTCCGGTAAGAGACTGACATTTTGCAAAATGAATATAAAAGATTTTTCAGGATCGGACCATCATTACATCGTATTTTAATTCTCATTCACGTGTCCATACACATTGTCGGTGAGTTTTGTTACAGTAGAAAGTTTTGTCGGATTATCATAGGTGTCCTGTCCTGCCCTTTTTGGATGGTCATATAAATTTATATCCTGTTTTACTGCTGTCTTTATACTACTATCATTGAGAATGTCCGTTATCGTGTTATCATGTATTAATGACTGGTCCCTGATTGTGACGTCATAAATTCCACTGCTCTGTCTCTTTGCGTAGACATAGAGATCATCGTTATGAGTTGTCTGTCTTTGTTGTCTCAAAACGTCGTATTCTTCTTGTTCTACGTTTTCATTTCTTTTAACAATTGTCAATGTGACATCATCTTTTGGCTCTTCTATGATCATATGTTTGGGATATAGAGTTATGGAATATCAATAAAATACAAGCACTTTGTTAATTTCATTTCCACAAGAAAACAGAAATAAACCGAAAGCCACAATGTCCAAATATAGGTAGGTCATCATGTACGCACTGAGTTGTCGTCGGATTTTCCAGGTGTTTTCCCGAACATGACAAGGAGCGCTGAGCAGGCGACGCATACTCCTCAATGGCACCCAATCCCACCTCCGATGTTTTGGAGGTCAGTATATTTTCTCTGCTTCTATTTTATATTATCTAATTTTGAGTTTTCGACTTTTGAGCTCAAATACGGTATTGCAAATTATACTGAAGTATGTATCACAGCCTTACGATACATTGTTCATTCATGCGGTTTAATCTTTACTTAAAAATTCTATTCTAAAGTACAAGTACAGTGGACCTTCAGATATCCGGATGCTTCAGTATCCAGAAGCCTTTTCATCGGAACAGAATTTTTAATTCTTTAAATATAATTTTTTCTTCTTTAAATGGTGATTCAGATATCCGGACGCTTCACATATCCGGAAAAATTGATTAGGAACCAAAGCGTCCGAATAAATGAGGCTCCACTGTACTGAAGTAAGTGTGTTGCATACTAATTATAGTAAAAAATTAAAAATTATAAAAAACAGGAAAAAGATAAATTGGAATACGTCTAAAAAATCAAAACTTTCTTTTTAAATCATTGATAAAACATAAAAAAAAGAATCAAAGTAAAATATATTCAATTATTTCTCATTGTTTCTTACAAATTGTATAAACACTTGATAACGTAGAATAAATTAATATTTTATACCTACTTATCAAGATATCACACAATAGCATATACATAATCTGTACTACAAATCCAGATAGCAATCACTCACTTAAAGCGTACATTGAAACTGTCTACTCTTGATGTGATAAGAAACAAGACACACTATCTTTTTTTTCTCACAAATGGATTACATTCTATTTTTACACGAAAAAGATATTAAATGTGTAAATCTTCTTTCCTGCTCTCAAATAACGGTGAAAACATTAATCTATTAAAGAGGAAACTTCCGGTTTTCTTCTTCCTGTATAATTCTTGGTCTCTGGGTCATTTTCGAAAATATGCACACTTTCGCATCTGTGTCAATTTGAACGGAACCATGTTTGATGCAAAATAAACAGTATCATAGGGTTTTTCAAAACAAAACAATTTTCTTTGAATACATTCATTTATAATTTTATTGCTTTAAGTAATAAAAGGATACATTATTTAAAAATAATATATGAATGACTTCATGTTGTCACTGGATTCTTTCAATTGACTTTAGCCTACAACAACTTAAAAAGGATATTTTCTGATTCAGATATCTAACTTCTGGAAAAAAATAGAATGTGTCTTTCTACAAATGTTTCAGCAATATTTTTTTTTCATTTCCCTCTACAACTTATTTAGCCTGTTATCAGTTCTCTCTACTAATTTATCAAGCCAGTTTTCATAGAGGACTCCGTTTATTTGATTAGAGTTTAATGTACGAATTAGAAGGGGAGACTGGTTTTAATATTTGGAGAAAGCGGGATAACTCTATTAATATTTTTCGACTCCTCTGACCAGAAGCGGTGAATCCCCGAGTTATTCAAATTGCCATTGCCACATATATGTTCTTCTTCTTCAGGTGATATTTTATTATTTAACTGTTTATAACGTCTTTTATCTGTTTGCTCTGCTCGTATTTTGAATTGTTTAATGGACTTATGTTATAACGAGACTGATGTTTATGTTAGGTAACATGTTGTGAATTTGTGTTGCAGGCTGTAAAGTGAGCAGGTTAACAGTAGCTTAGATGTGGGTACGCACATGTTGTTATTTTTTATAGATGCATGTGTATTTACATGTATCCAATACCTTATGACGAATATTTCTTTAGTTATAACGAGACAGAAAATATAGATTTAATTGATAGTATTAAGTGATTTGGAGATAAAAAAAAGTTTTCATATTTATTTAGCCTGTTTTCAGACAAGTGTTTAATGTACAAATTAGAAGGAGTGGATTTTAATTTTTAGGGAAAGCGGGATAACTCTGTTGATATTTTTTAATTACTAAGTAATTTTGATCTTAATTTTGCACCCGAATGCATAAGCGCAATTGCTGTTCTATTGTGCACATGTAATTCAATTTTGAAAACGAACCGATCTCGTCCAGTAAATATTGAGCAGTTCACGACGTTTTTTTTTTTGCCAACTTAGGGTGTATTTTTTTCTTCATTTGAGCATTGAATTTTTTATGACCCTTTAATTCTTAAATGTTAGATATGTTTTTTATTAACCTGTATATTTTATCCGCATCCCTTACCCTATATAGGCTTCTATTCTCTCCCCCATCTTAAGAATAGCTTTATCAAATTAAAAGAAAATAGATTTGATTAGGTTTAATGGACGATTAGAAAGGATCAGGTGGCAGATAATATATACAGGTTGTTAAAAGTATTTCTCAAATCAGAAAAGAACAAGTGGTTTATTGATCAATGCAGGAAAGTAGAGCAATATATCCCTAATCGTGCGCCTTAACTTCTGCAACATTTGCATTTGCATAATGGAATCTGTAGCATTTATGTCTAAAAGACAAACGTATATATCAATATAAAGTTAAGGATTCTGAAGGAAACTTTTAAATTTCAAACTGCTCAAAAAGAGCGCAAAATTTAATTTTTTCGTATGACGTTGTTCTGTCAAGGCCTTCAGCCTAAATATCATCAAATTAAATCATATAATCTTTTGTTCTCCCACTCATTGATTTGACGTTTAAATGCAGCTTTTTCTGCACACTTTATAAACACTTTATAAACACATTGCACCTGCTAATAAAGAAAAGTGTTTGTATATGAAAATAAATCTTAACATCTCTACACACGTTTATAAATTGCAACAGAATGAAATTCTAATTATCAACACACATGATAGAGTTATGGATACTACTTCTCACCCAGTCATATGACCTTTCACGGGGATCAGTTAAAATTCATGGAATGTAAAAAAAACATTTCTTTGTTGTTCATATACTTTATATCATTAGACTATTGATAATAAAACACTTATATAAAAACAAAACTTTTATTATGTAACAATACTTGAATGCAATTTTCTTGTTTTTAGGAATTAATGTTACATGTATAAAACTATTTTTAAACATAATGCATATTGGGATTTTTCATTAAATTCATTACACAAAATGATATAATATTTATAAATTTGTTATGTAATATAACATCTATACCAACATTTATGTCTAACAATAAAGTTTTCATCATCTATAATAGAAATATATAACTTTCCATATCATGCGTGAACAAGTATGGATATAAAGATATAAAAAGTCAGGTAGGTTTCAGCATCATGAGAGTCTCTTTTATCTGTGTACTATCAGTCACTGTAGGATACCATGGCCAGACCCAGGACCCCGGGGACCATTGACCGTTAAGGAAGGCTCGGTGACAATAGTTAAACCACCAGCCTCCTCTAGTGTTACTGAAACCAGCACAGTTACCTCTACTATACCCGTCGTTATCTCTGTCTGGGGTACTGAAGGACATCCCAGACAGATCATGGCCGCTATTCATGCCGTCTCCTGAAGTACAATATTATAACAATATAAATAGACACAACAGTCATCTCCAGTCACTCTGTCATTGTCTCTGTCCGGGGTAGAGAATGAAACCCCATACAGATTACCGTAAGAATAACCAGTGTCTAGCATAGCGTCTCCTATAAAATTATCAGAGAAAAATATAACATGAACACCTATTTCAGATTAGATCATTATTATTTACTAAACATTTAAAGCTTAAAGCATCTATAGTATTCAACAATAAAAACTTTTTTTGAATTACTTTAAATTGCATTGCTTTCAATTACAATAGATGAACACTGTTTTCATTTAATATTTAACGTTGTTTTTCTGTTGTCATTTGATTTCTTTTTTGACTGTATACGAACATGTTGATAAGTCTCAACAGAAATAAAAGACTGATTGATTGATTGATTGATTGATTGTAGTTTAGCGTCCCTCTCGAGAATTTTTCACTCATATGGTGACTATATCATTTGCCGGTTGAGAACTAGGAGTTTTGTTTTATAATACATGTTATTCACGGCAATTGAGCAGTTCGCTATGTTTTTTGTGCCAGCATCTACTACGACACTGGACTTGATTTATACGATCTCATCCGAAGGATCAGTCTGCCCGCCCTATATTGGGATTGGAACTCGCGACGTAAAGATTCCTTACTTCACGGCTCTAACCACTGCGCAACGCGGGTGACATCAACAAATTTAATTATTATTTCATGCGTGTGAAGCCTTTTTTTAAACATTGAAATTGGTAAGCCTATATACGTACATATAAAGAAGGGATATTCAAAATAATTATTTCATGAACCAATAAATTGATATAACATTAGAAAATAACGGTATGATTTTTTCCTTTTTTTGGAGGGGGGGGGGGTGCATCTCTTTAAGTTAACAGTACAGGAAACAATAGCTTTTCTTATTTATTTTATCAACACATTAATCATTAGAATTCTTCAAATTTGTGCGACTACAAGTTGATAAAATTTGTGTAGTTAACTTCTTTCTTTAGTGTTGTATACCTTTTGTTAAGTCTGCTATGTTTATCTTCAACACAAAAGCGGGATAATTAAGTCCTCGTTATCGAATGTAATAATTACATTTCCAATGCAAGTTGTTTTTTTTTAATTCAATAATCGTTTAACACCTTAATTGATTTTTCTGTATGAGTTATGTATCTGACAACATTACGTACAAGTATGCATGTAGTGTTATGACGTGGAAATGTTCAATCTTTTAGCAATTTATTACTGATTGGCTCATATAGTATGGACTCTTCATTTTCAATATACAAGGATAATTTTACTTTCAAAATATTGATATCAACGCATCCCCCTCCATTAATTACGTAACTCTAGGGTTGATTCTCACAGAAAGAATTGGTATTTGTCTATCTGTCACAAGAAATTAAACTCTTTCTCCCTCTCTCTCCATAATATAGGTCGTCATTCGTACATTCTTTTTTCCGTTTACCTACCCAGGGTCCCGGTAGCTGGTCCGCCAAGAAAAAGTCGGTAGTTGTTGGTTTCGTCAGCAACAGAGAACTGGTTGTATAATTCATAGAGCCTTGTCCCATTAGTCAGTGTGATAGATACGTAGAGGGAGGAGTTCCTTCTTTTAGTAAGTTGATGTATAACGTCATTTCCTTAAATATTTTATCGTCGTGTAATATATAAAGAATTAAAAAAGCAAAAAATATTTATTTCAAGTTGTCATATAATTCAACATATGATTATGAAGGTATGCAGAAATTTCTAATTTTGTAGTGCATGCAGCAATGAACATACATGTTTTGAAATCAAAGTAGGGAAATCGTTATATATTGTATTTTACATAAATTGTTATCAACTTCATTTTAAATGCTAAAAAATTAAATGCTAATTTAAACTGTTAATAATCAGAAGCATTATCATCCCCTAAAACAATATAAAATATTACACAGTTATAGAATGGGTACAATTACAATAGCAAATTGGTTCCCCGAGGGAGGGGAATATTTCTTCTGGAACCTAACCCTTTGGGGAGCTATAAATTTGCTATGTCCTCTGTAGTCATTCCATAACTGTATATAGTTTACCTATCCAGTAGGATCCGTTAGGATTCCCGAATCCCGTCTTGTAGTCTGTCCAGGTTCTGTCGAATGACACCGAACCACTCACACGTTTCTGGATAGCCTAAGGATTTATGATTTATGTCGGGTTTACTGAACGAAAGCGTGAAGTTAAATTTTTTAAAGTTATGATTTAAACACAAAAGATTCATATATAAGTCTTCTTTAAATATATTAATACCAACAACTATTTAAAGTTGAAAAAAAAACTTTGTTATCAAAATTATGATATATATTTTTTTTTCTACTTTGTAATTGATATATTTATTTCGGAATTGTATCATCCCCCTGTAAACAAGGCTTAAAATAAATCAATGTTAATTCAGCTAAAAAAATGATTGCAGTTTTAAAATCAAAGTTTAATTTATTAAAGAAATAGTAGTTTAAATTTATGGTTGAGCTAAAAGAGAGATTAGAGATGAGAGAGATTAGAGAGAGAGAAATTGAGGAGGGATAGAAGGATAGAGAGATCTTACTGTCCACCCTCCACCTTCTGTCATCATGTCACAGAAGACGCTGACCTTGCTGTTATTACCAAATGGATATATCTCATACACACCAGATTCTGTATTACCATGGATATAGAGGTTCTTACAATCTTTATATAACTCTGAAAGAAAAAAACAACAACATAAATACATGATATGGTAATAACCGTAATATACTCTGAGAGAGAGAGAGAGAGAGAGAGAGAGAGAGAGAGAGAGAAAGTTACCTGACTTGATGGTTTCCAGTATACTACTCTTCAAATCTTCGTGGATGTTAGTTTCATTTTTCTTAATCCGCGCGATTTCTTGTTTTAAGGAATCTATTTGTTTCGCGTTCTCCTGTCGTAAGTACTCAATCTTTTCGTTCAATATTTCAATCGTCTGATCATTACGGTCGCAGTAATTTTTGTCATCGGAATAAATTTGCTGACAACTAGCCGCACAAAAGAACAAATCTGAACCACGTACACGAAGATAGCCATCCAAACTCCTGGGTTTTACTTTATGTCTGAAAATAAGCTTCCCTAAAACAATCTGTAGTTTATATACCCTAAAATTGGGAAGTTAAAAGTTTCCCTAAAATATTACTCTACCGAAACACTTAACGTTCAGCAGCGAATTATATACGACAGTCAAGAAAAAAATAAAATATTCAGGATGCATGATCATAGGTCAAGTTCAGACTAATGCTGGTAGTGGATGGCATTATATACATTGTATATACCAGTTTTAAAACTTAAAATGGACATATTGTTTTTAACCACTACATCTTTAACAAACAGAAATAATATATAAATCAATATATACTGGACAAAAAAAGTTAAGGATCATCAAATTAAATATGTTTTACAATTACTGGATCATAGAAAACAGAATGCATTTTTAATTTAAGATCATATTTTATATTTCAAAAGTGAAAATTAAACATTAGATGTGATAAATTTGTTTGAACACACGATACAAATTGTTCATTAAGGTCACTTTAGAATTCAGCATCAGACCTGAAAATAAATTTTTTCCGAAAGTCAATATTACTTCACTAGAGCGATTGTTATTTTGTATGACCTCCCCGCAAGACCCTGCAGCGCAGAGAGCTGTTCAAAGCTAGCCTGAGGGATCTGTTACCATTCCTCCTGCAATGCTGTACTATGAGATCAATCATTATCGTCCAGAGAGAGATTATGCATGTAATACGTCAACCTATAGGATGAAGAATATCATTTCGGTATTTTAAACCTGTCAGGTTGCGTTCAATAATGTGCACATTGGTTTTGTAGTCAATACTTATGCCTGCCCAAATCATCATCAAACCTCCATTTACTCTGTATTGCTCAGAAATGATGTCAATCAGAATATCGCCACAATTGCTTCAATCAAGTCTTTATTCATCATGGAAGTCAAAACAAAGTTGATACTATATACACACACCAGATTATTGCCAAATTTTTGTGTTCTGTTACCCACTATTATTTCTGCGGCACGGATATAGAGTTCGGCAAGTCCTTACAATCTTTATACAACTCTGAAAGAAAAAACAACATAGAAACTTGACATGGTAATACCCGTAATATACTCTAAGAGAGAGAGAGAGAGAGAGAGAGAGAGAGAGAGAGAAGAAGGGAGAGAATGTGAGAGATTTTAACCTGACTTGATGGTTTCCAGTATATTCTTCAAATCCTCGTGGATGTTAGTTTCATTTTTCTTTAATTCCATCGTTTTCTTTTTTAAGGAATCTATCTGTTTCGCAAAACCCAGTTCACCTGTCGTAAGTATCAATCTTTTCATGTTTTTAATATTTTAATCGTTGATCATTCATGGGTATGAAAAAATCGTGTTTATTTTTTTTGCTATCGGAATAAATCTGCTGACAACTAGCCGTACAAACGAACAAGACGTACACGAAGATAGCTACATAAACTCCTGTCATGGTTTTACTTGCGCGCTGTCTGAAAATAAGCTTCCCTAAAACAATCCGTAGTTTTTATACCCTAAAATTGGGAAGTTAAAAGTTTCCCTAAAATATTACTCTACCGAAACACTTAAACGTTCAGCAGCGAATTTTATACGTCAGTCAAGAAAAAAATAAAATATTCAGGATGCATGATCATAGAGAGAAGTTCAGAAATGCTGGTAAATTTATGGATGGCATTATATACATTGTATATACCAGTTTTAAAACTTATTGGACATATTGTTTTTAACCATGAAAAGCAATACATCTTTAACAAACAGATATTTAGTTTTCAATAGATATATAAATCAAAATATACTGGACAAAAAAAGTTAAGGATCATCAAATTAAATATGTTTTACAATTACTGGATCATAGAAAACAGAATGCATTTTTAATTTAAGTATCAGATTTCATATTTAAAAAGTGAAAATTAAACATTAGATGTGATAAATTTGTTTGAACACACGATACGAACTGTTCATTAAGGTCACTTTAGAATTCGGCATGTTGGGGGTAGACCTGAAAATTAAATTTTTTCCGAAGAGTCAAATTTCTTCACTAGAGCGATTGCCAGTATTTTGTATGACCTCCCCGCAAAACCCTGCAGCGCAGACTCATGATGCCTGTCAGCCATCCAAGGCTAGCCTGAGGGATCTGTTACCATTCCTCCTGCAATGCTGTACTATGAGATCTATCATTATCGTCCATTAAGATGAAATCATCCCCGATTATGCATGTAATACGTCAACCTATAGATTGAAGAATATCATTTCGGTATTTTAAACCTGTCAGGTTGCGTTCAATAATGTGCAGATCGGTTTTGTAGTCAATACTTATGCCTGCCCAAATCATCATCGTTCAACTTACTTTTTTAACGCCACGTACTTTCTTGATTAATATTTCCCAAAACTCAGTAAACACGTGTGATTTAAGTATCGAATCATGTTCATGACATGTTTTTAAAACTACTTAAGCCTAGTTGTCCTATAAATTCATGGGTATGAAAAAATAATTTCTGTGTAAAAATATGATTCCTAACTTATTTTGCCCAGTATATAATATGTATAATGAGACTTTCAAATTTATTTATATTCTTTACATTAATCTGTTGAATGTACAATTATCACACGTTTAAAATTTCTAATACTTTCTCAATATTAGTTCTTCTTTAGAAATCAAAAGCGTTTTTTTTTAATTCCCAAAAGCAATTTGTGTATGAGGTTCACAAATAAATTACGTTGTGAATTGATAATTGATATTTATTCAAAAGGTATCAATGCCACTTTTTGTATAGAATACCAACCTCAACTCTATAAGGTATGGGATATATGGAGATAACGAATAGTATTGGAGCTTAAAAATCCATTAAACAAAACAAAAAGAGCAAGACAAACAAGGACCGGAAAAACATCAGCGATGGGACCAGGTACCATGAAGAAGTTAGAATCTCTATCCGCCTGGTCACATTAACGTTTGCTCCTTATTATTCAATAATCGACAATCGTTTCAAAAATAACATTTCAAACCCAGTCTCTCTCTCTCTTTCTCTTATATGTGTTTTTGAAACAGCAACTTAATTCAATTTATCTTAATAGAGCTTTTATCAAAAGAAAAGGTACAGACACTATTCTACGTCAATCAATTCTCTTTAGAGAACAAATCTATCTTTGCGTTGAGATTAATTTTCATAAGGTATTGGATATGAAAATTCTTTTTTTAATTTTTGATAGTTTTGAGAGGTGTTAAGTGTCCCAATTAATTTAAATTGCTTTATGACATCAAATGACGCAAAAATATGTCTATTAGGCATGTTTTATCTTATTGACAAGTGAAATTTTTATTTTAATATAAAAAGTGAAAGAAGATATTTTAAGTGAAAAAAATACAATGTACTTTACTTGCACGAATATCTAAATTACAATTCGTCTTGTTTATTTTTGAAGGGTTTGGATGCATGCTTGCATAAATGTTTGCAAAGTCTCTTATCGTTCTTATTGTTTTAAAAAGGCATTTTTTAAAAATACCATTGTCAAAGCATATTATATTTTCTGTTGAGTGTTTGGTCACACTATCGAAGATTTTATTTCAAAAACGAGATGCAAAGGTGACCATATTTCTTATAAATAGATTAGAAAGAGGAGAAAGTAAAAATTACAAGAAAAATATGTTGTTTAATATTTAATATTAAATTCTTTGCATTTAGTCCTGCAAAAAAAAAAAGAAAGAAATAGTTGTTAAATCTATTTTTGTTAAGTAATGGTTGTACTTTCAATTGTAATAATTATAAATAAGTAGCAGTAACGTAATATAGGATTTATATTGTTTAAAGGAATAAGGAAGAAATTCCATAACGAAAAAAAGAACAACTTCATTAATAGAAAAAAAAACAACTTAAAGGGATGGTTACTTCAAAACAGGGGTTACAGATGCTCAGAAAAAGACCTAAGAAATGTTAAAAATTAAAGCTTTAAATTAAAACGACAGAGAAAATTGCAAAAAAAAAAAAAAAAAAAAAAAATAGAGAAAAAAAGAAAAAATTTTCGTAGTCAATTGGCCAATATCTTCATTTTTTGCGTTAGTTTTTGCAGTCCCATCGTTGAAAAAATCCAATATAGATAAATACTAGTAGGAAAACAGAGGGTTGTAAACTGAGATAAATATGAAAAAAAAAACAGTGGGTTGTTAACTGAGATAGATATGAAAACAATGGGTTGTAAACTGAGATAAATATGAAAACAGTGGGTTGTAAACTGAGATTAATATGAAAACAGTGGGTTGTAAACTGAGATAAATATGAAAACAGTGCGATGTAAACTGAGATTAAAATAAAAACAGTGGGTTGTGAACTGAAATAAATATTTTGAACTGATATAATTATAAAAACAGTTGGTTGTAAACTGAGATATAAATGAAATTAGTGGGTTGTAAACTAAGATTAATATGAAACGAATGGATTGAAACTGAGATAAATATGATAACAGTGGGTTATAAAATGAGATCGATATGGAAACAGTGGGTTGTAAACTGAGATAAATATGAAATCATTGGTTGTTAAATAAATATGTAACAGGGGGTTGTAATCTGAGATAAATTTGAAAACATTGGGTTGTTTACTGACATAGATATAAAAACATTTGGTTATTATCTGAGAAAATTATGAAAACAGTGGGTTGTAAACTGAGATAAATATGAAAACAGTGGGTAATATAACTATGAAATTCAGTTGTTTGTGAACTGAAAAAAATGAAAAAACAGTGGGTTTTAAACTGAGATAAGAGACGAGTAAGGTCACATCCTAGAAGGGAACCCGGATGAATTGAACATGTTAGAACTAAGAAAAAATTTCATCAGGATTGAGAAATTCTAATCGTTTACTATATATAAATGATGAATTAAAATTATTTATATTAAATCTATAGGTCCGTTATGCAGTTTTTTTTTTCGTTTGATTTTGAATGAATCTTTCTTATTTAATTGGCTTGTATTTTTAAATAAAAAAAAAAAGCTTAAATTTACCAATAATTATTATAGTTCAAATAAAACGATTACCATGTCCAAGAAAAACAGAATCCAATTCCCTGAACCCCCCCCCCCCCCATTCACGTCAATTCTGAAGACGCACATACAATTTATGTCATAATAAATCACAAATGAAAAAAGTGAAAATGGTTGGTGATAACAGTTGATTATATTTTTGCTATGAACATCATCTTATACAATAGATAAGTAATAACACAGTACTAATAAAATTAATATTTTGTTAATTAAGGAGAATCGATATTAATACGTAGTTCTGAATTAAGGATATCCGATATCGAGATATTATTCTGAAATAATTTAATTTTACTTGTAACAAATTGGCTAAAAGATTTTATCCATTTTACATTACATAACTTGCCTACGTCACAATGAGTTACGTCAAAAAACCTATTTCTCCGCTTGAAGTTACATTTAAGATTTAATCAATGGGAAGTCTTATTCTTGGGAAAACATTGTCTCATTGTTTGCACTGAAATCAAATTATAAGGAATAATGCTTATTTTAACTTATTTTATACGGTATAACTAAACTTAGGTCAGTTTACGTTTTTTTTTTTATAAACCGCTTTGTATATGTGCATATAACAATACTTTTTTGTTATTGGTGTAACAAAGTAAACAAACGGGTGGGGGTTTCTCTATAATCGTAAGGAATACTTTTATACACGAGAATTAAATTTTTGCAAGCTCGTTGTCTCGGGTAATTACTCGAAAATTTAAGTATTGCGAAGTCATCGTGTCAAAGTCATTCTGATTTAAAGCATTTTCTAAGAAACTCCTATCGTAGAAGAGAACAAAGAAAAAAAATGAAAACAATCGGTTGTAAAATGAGACAAGTGAAAAAGAATTTAACTTATACCAGGAAAAGACACCAGAGTCTGACTCATCTGTACAGTTTCCTACAAGGATATTTACTTGAAAGAAGACGTTGATGTAAATCTAACAACCAAGCGCTATGATAATCATGATGAATTAAACTTTTCTAGTGTCATCTTCCCTTTCTTATGCAGCAATATACAATATTTTTGTTTTTAGCTTTAAAGAGCAATATTCTATGTTCAACTGTTAGCAATTTAGCAAGGATGTATGTACAGACCCTAAACCGTGCTACTACACCTCAGAAACGAACCGTACCGTTCCGTGCAGAAAGCGTACCGTACCGTGCACAAAGCGTACCGTAAGCGTACCGTTCCGTGCACAAAAATTATTTATATTAAATACCGTCCACAAAGAGTACCGTTACGTGCATGAAACGAACCGTACCGTTCTTTGGTTTATGTCCACGCCCCCAATGATTTTTGAATCTTATAATGACCAATTCATTTTGGTTTATTTAATACGGCGTTGTATATTTAAATTGTTTAAAACACCATTACATGTATCAATATATGCGTCTGGATTTATGTAAAAATAATAAACTACTCAGAACAAATACAATGCAAAACAAAGACAAAATGTGAGACGATTGGTATTTGCTAATTAAAAACTGGTTGTGTTTGTGGTCAAACAGAATTTTTCCCGCAGAACACGTACAATTGGACCTCGAACAATGTTTCTTTGAAGTCTCATTTTCATACTACAAGTTTTAGCAAATTAAATCATTTTTTTTGTTGAAATATTATCTGTATTTAAATATTCGTAATTTTACAATACAGATATTTAAACTAATTTTATAAGATCACAAATTCAAAAATTGTGCTCGTGCCCGAAAATGGTAAAATATGTACATTAATATTTTTGTATTTGACATAAAAAAAATTCAATACAATAATAAGTAAGATAAACACATGAATTAATTCTATTTTTGATTAATATATTTGTCATAAATTATTAATTTAATTTTTTTCGGATACAAGATCGTTTTTGTATGCATAAATACGTAGTACATATCAGATGCGTGATTTTACTTATGAATTATTTTGTAAGAATTTTAAAACATATATAAACTGTCATTAAGAAAGATCGTATTATTCTCAATTAATTTAATTTTACTTACTTAACAATTTGATTGCTTAAAGATTTTATCCATTTTACATTACATAACTTGCCTAAAATCACAATGAGTTACGTTGCAAAAAACTAACTATTTCTCATTCGCTTGAAGTTACATTTAAAAAAAGCAGATTTAATCAAATGGGAAGTCTTATTCTTAGGAAAACATTGTCTCATTGTTTGCACTGAAATCAAATTATTTTTATAAGTGTCTGAAGGAATAAAAAAAAATGCTTATTTCAACTTATTTATATTTACGTATAACAAAAAGAAAATTATAATTCAATTCAGGGACAGCGCTTATTTATTTTTGTCTGAAAAGGGGGAAGTAAATTTGTAATCAGTGTTGTGGTGAAACCTGTTTTGCTGGATTTTTTTTATGTGGTCAGAAACCGCTTTGTTAAACATATGTGCGTATAACAATACTTTTTTGTTATTGGTGTAACATGCGGCAGCATGCAGGTACAAACGTTAATTGCACAACGGGTAAATGGGTTGATTAAATAGCATTAGACTCATTAATTGTGACTCTCTAAATAAAACGTAGAATGAGAATATTTTTTTGTTTTATACACAAAGAATTAAATCTCTCTTCTCTCTCTCTCGTTGTCTCGGGTAATTACTTAATAAAATAAATAAAAACTTTAAAAATAATTACTTAATACACTTTAAGGATCTTGAAAACATAAATACTTGTCATCGTGTATTAAGTGTGTCTTGTGATTTTTGTAAGCATTTTCTCTTCTGAAGAAACTCCTATCTAATTAGAAGAGAACAGGAATAGTCAAAAAAAATCAAAACAATAATTGTATATGTAAAATGTAAAGACAAGTATATAAAATATATTAAAATTATACAACATTTTAAAAGAAAATATTTCATTTTTTTTTCCTTTTTTAAATGAAGTCAGCATACTAAAAATTAAATACATATTTACTTCTGTATATATTACAAGGATATTTAAACACATTGAAAGAATCACGTTGATGTAAATTAATTCCTTAATAGCTGAACATAAATATATACATGATGAAATTAAACTTTTCTAAGTGTCATCTTCCCTTTCTTATGCAGCAATATACAATATTTTTGTTTTTAGCTTTAAAGAGCAATATTCTTCCGTGCATGTTCAACTGTTAGCAATTTAGCAAGGATGTATGTATATTCTATGTAAAACTGATAGCAATTTAGCGAGAATGTATATATATTTACATCCACTGAATATTTTCTCCTTTATTTCTTTAGAAAACCCATTGCGTTAATCACTGCATGAACGACAATTGGCATGTTGCCGGTACAGATTTTTTCATCAGTGGCTGTTCAATCAATGAAACGTATAAAGACGTTCTCATCATTAATACAATAATTAATCTTTTTAATCCTACATTAAATGATTATTTTAACAGATATAAATATAAACAATAAAATGTCTTTCTTCGTTAGTTATTACTGGAATTAATGGAAGCAGCTATTGCAGAAAACAATTACATAACCCGCTTAAATTTACGCTCTATTTCATTTACTTTTTAAACGTAAATTATATGTTTTCTTTTGTAATTTGTTTGTCATATCTAGTATTTTGACAGTTTATAGAAAAATCTATAAAAAAGTATGTGACCAAAATTGTAAATAAATCTTTTGATTTAGACAGGAGTATTTGCGTAGTTGAAACGCAGCACAGTTAAGGTTACAGAAAGGAGGCGGAACCTAATTTGTACGGGAAAACTTGACTATGACATCAATCACAATATACGTCATACAACATTTCTTTAAAATACCAGAAAATGAGTTTATCTGCTAATTTAACTAGTAAGAAATCATCAAACTACATAAAAACTTACTACAGCGTGTTGTTTCGTCGTTAGTTAAATCCCACATAACAAGTTATAAACAAGTCACTGATCGCAATACACTTGTCAATATGACGTCATTTCTTACAACGTGACGTAGTTTGTATGCAGTGAAAGACAGATAGAGTAATATTTTCTCAACAAAATATGTATTCTCTTATTAAATAAAATATTGTTAACATATTTTCTATGGGCCAATAACTTTAATTTAATGTCTTCTTCACTATTTTATTAATATATTTTCTGTACATTACGTAATATTTAATTGACACTGCCGTATAATTGTATGCAAGTACATGGGAGGGTAATGTGGCGGGTCTTAATAAATCGAACTAGTGCAAGGACATACACTCTATGGATCAAAGTAAGCTTTTACATTTCAACTAAAGAACCATTAAGGTATCTGAAAAGTGCTGCGATCCTGATGAAATCTTAAAAACAATTTTTTTTATCAATATTTGATGCCGCTGACCAGCAAAAAATATTGCATTCGGTCATACAAGTATAATTTTAGCAATGAAATTGTAGAATTTAGACAGGATCGCAGCACTTTTTATAAACTACAGTGCGTGTTAAAAATATTTATATACTAAACTTTGAAATTTAACTTGGTTATGCCCTTTCACTAGTGATATTTATATGTAACATCAATACTTCAAGTTAATATGCCAAAATCGCGTGACTGCCGCATCACGTGACTAGTCTAAATATAAAATATAATCGTCCTCGATATGTAGTTATTAATCATAATTACAATTATCCGATATAAATGATTTACTAAAAATAATCGCCATCCCGATTACGAACACATTTTTAAATACAAAGTTTAGTCGATATTTCCATTGCGCACCTTAACTGTATTGCGAACAGGCTTAATCTAGCGATATGGTGAACCGGCGGGGACAATATGTACAATATGATGGACCGTGGGTGAAGTTCGGACGTGGTGTTAAAATATTCAATGATAACCATGATTGAACTTTTGGCCATTTTGATGTTCATTGTACATTTGTAGATAGATCAATTGTTAACATTTTATCAATCCTGTTGTTTCTTGGTAAACAGAAAGTCTTCCAAAATATTATTTGTTTTCGTTATTAAAGACAAATTTAAAGAATCTATCACACCTTGAGTTCAGTTTTCACATTATCAATCGCGTTTGAAAACTACAGTTCCTAAATATATCAGATAAGTATTATTTTTCAAACAAATTAGAACTACGAGGGTTATCCCAAAAAGACGTAGACATGGAAAACATTTTTGTTTCTCTTTGCTACATTTAATTTCCCGCAAAAAGTAACATTTTATGATCATGCATTTCAAATGATATAATGATATCATCTTTAATGAAAAAATTATGAAAAAATAAAGAAAACATGTAAGTGTGCATTGGCACTTGCAAGCAAACATAATTTAGACCCCTTATAACTTGTATGTCGTCATTATTTCTTTTTTCAGCTTCACACACATCTGTTAATATTCCATATTTATTTTAAGTGAAAGACCACTCTTGAATAAGGGACTTATTTGAATATACTATGATCCGTTTCTTGTAATTGTTTGTTGTTTTAAAAGCAGTTTCAAATTTCATTGGAACTTCAGTCGAAAGAACGTCTTATACTATAGGCGGCAGAAAAAGCAGACTGTTTGACGTCGTTCGTGGCACAGATTGTTCCCCGTCGTCTGCGTTTAACAAAAGTACTCTACTTCATACATGCTGAAACTACTTTCGGTATAAATGTTAATGAATTTCATGCCATTTAAAAATATCTACTCTATTAAAATGTAGTGTGTAATGTCATTTATGTACTCTTTTTTCCCGTCTTTGATGTATCTAAACCTTATCCAAAACAATTTGTTACTTCTCCGTGCGCCGGTTACGCGTTTGACGACGTCTTTTTCATCAAACTCTATTCCAACAACACTTTGGAAATCATAACACCAATCTTCTGTTTCTGATGCTGTTTATATGAAATTTTGACATATTATTCAGATCTTGATTTGAATTTCACTGATCTAGGTTTCACTGATTTAAATTTGTGTTCAATGTTTCACGCAGTACTAAAGAAACAAAGGCAAATGTAATACTGCATAAGTGGACATTTTAGCGAGACGCAAATTTAGCGATTTCTACTTAAAATCTGGTATTTTATTTTTAGCTAGAAGTAATTTTAACAATTTTAAAATGCTAATTTAAGAAGTTATTTACAAATAATACGCAATTAATTTTTAGCGATATTCAATTTTAGCGATGTCAGAAACTTCGCTAATAATGCAAAAATTATATACTCGCTAAAATACTACTTATAAGGTAGTTATATTATTAAAACATTCCGAATTTTGTAAATATGAAAGTTATCTATTAAAGAATTCACAATGTTAAAATAAAATTGAATATATTATGCCTATGCAAAATTTGGTTAGTTTTTGGTGCATGTTTAAAAAGTTATAAACATTGTCTATGACTTTTTTGGTCAACCCTCGCATGTAAGCGTTCATAAGCTTCTAGTTTTAGTAGAGATTTGAGTCAAAAATCCGTAAAAAGTTTTCTTCTCTCTCTTAATTTACGATAAACAATTTATAAAAACATTACATTTATAAAGCCTCTATCATCAGAAGACTACTTTTCTCGATAACAGTACTGTGGTGATTCATTAAGTACATCACTTGAAACACATACATGGTTTCTGTATTCTAAACTTCATTGTCTGTATTAAATCGGAGACAAGACATAATTACCCCCCACCAGACACAGACCTTTTCATTTTGAGGGCCTTCTTAATATCATAATCATTTCGAATTCTTGTGTGAAAAATAAGCATAATAAACATAATAAAAACAGGCAGATTCCAACACTTCTTTTTCTCTCTTTCATCAGAATTCTAAGGATATCAGAGAAACGCCAAAAATATTATGTACCGTATAAAGTGAGGTTATATCAAAATATAAATGCATAGCTTCCAGAATCATCTGTATTAGCAGAAGGACTAAAACAGTAGTCTGAGGGAGATAGTAAAACCCTGACCTACTAAAGACCTGGCTGACCTGACCAACATAAATTTCATCATATCATATTTTTTAGGATATTTTCTTGATAATAATATGAAACTAAGTTATATAATTATTTATATTTACATTTTTACCAAATTTATTGTTATTTATCTATTCATTTCGTAGAAATGTAATGACCTGACCAAATATGAATTGACCTGACCAAAACCAAAATCATCAACAAAAGTTATATTTTTTAAATATCTGTTATGTTTTAAAAAAAAATTCTTCATTATAATGGTTAATAACTTAGATAAAATGGTTTAGAAACATTTTTTTTACCTCAATTGTTTGAATTTAGTTTATATCATAGAATTCTAATGACCTGACCTAATATGAAATGATCTGACCAAAATGAAATGACCTGACCGATCAATGAAAAATCATTGATAGTAGCTATCTTTTTTCAGATATTCGATACATTTTAGAAAATATTCTTCATTATGATGTTTAATACTTTTGGTAAAATTTAAATGCTTTTAGAAACAGTTTTACAAATGTTATCAGTATATCGATCATCATGATCATGAAATTTTAATTTAATGACCAGCTAACCATATATAACTAAAGAAATGACCTGACCAAATATGAAATGAACTGACCAAATACAAATCATTAATGATAGCTATCTTCTTCTGAATATTAGATACAGTATAGAAGATATTTTTCATTGGAATATTTCATATTTGAGATAAAAATGCTTTTAAAAACAGAAATATTTAATTGATAAATCATAATTAAAAGTATGTCTATGACACAAAATATAAAATTATGATTAATCTAATATGTTATAGCATTTATAAAATATAAATGATCTTACAAAAATTGTATATTGAGACCTGACTGTCTATATCGCTACTATAAACCTGACCAACCATATGATTGTCTTGATGTGAATGACCTCATTGACCTGACTGACCATTTCTACCAAAGACCTCGCCTATCATTTCTATACTAAAGACCTGACCAACCATGTCTATACTTCAGACTCGACCGATTATTTCTACTAAACAGCTAAAGGCTCAACTATTTTTTAAAATAGCTTTATATTTTTCTCTAAACTAAAAGCGTAAATTGTTATCACCTGAAATGAACTTAGTCTTTTTTATAGAGGTGTTAAAACCAATTTTCCTGAATTAACGTAGATTTACTGTTTGATGTCCTGACTGATCATGTTTCATATTTGAATCAGTACATTTATGATAAGATATTTAAAAGGTTATATTAATAAAAATGTATAAATTTATAATTATATTTTAAATTCTAGTCTATAAAGCATGGCCTGAACGGCGGTAAGTCCTGACCAGTTTAACAAGAATCTTTAAATATTGAATATTTAACAAAGATCTTGATCTGACTGATGTAACAAACTAGCCTAAGGAAAAAATTCATTAGCTTAACCAGTTGTGCCGAAATTTATTGATTGATTATTTTTTATTGGGGGCAACATAAAGACCTGATCAATGTAGATAATGTGATTTGAAAAGCCACATGGCTTGAGGAAAAAATAAGCAAAGTTATTAATTAAATCAAACAGATAAAACAGAATAAAAAAATAAAACTTGACTAAGTTTATAAAGAAATTGTGGATTTAAACAAGTCTTCATTGTTAAAAGTGTTAAATGTATACATGTTAAACAATTATCATGATTATAGATCAAGCTTTTAAAAAGCTTATTAAAATAAAAATTTCATGATCAGAGATCTATATAATAGTAGATTAAAGAATATTGATTTAAAAAATTGATCTTAAAAAAAATCATATCTTTGTTTAACTAAAAAAAAAATCATAAGATGTTCAGATCAGAAATCCATCATTAGACATACTTTTACGAAAAAAATATATATATTTCGAAAGATAATTGAATTTTAATGACCCTATTTTAATCAGTATAATGAAGTTTAATGTTAACTGGTATTATACAAGCAGTATACACAAGGGATATTAAAAGGTAATGGTTAAACAAACAACATAAGTCAGTGCCCCTTTTGACACTTCTATCACAGTAACATTGGAATCAACAATGTAATCAGGAAACAGTAGTTAATCCATTTCAATTTAAGAAAAAAACAGATTTTTGCATGGATATTATATTTAAATGTAATTGAATTAAAATAAAATACCCAAGAATTGTTAGAGAAAGAAGGATTAAATTAAAATACATTTACCATAGAAATATTAAAATCTAACAATTTCAAGTTTATCATTTTTAAACTGAATTTTGAAAAAAAAAAAAATATTATTTTTGTTTCTTTCAGAAATTATAAAAAAAACATTAATACACAGGTATCACGGACTATTACATGTAACATGTTTAAATTAAATAATCATTTTTTTATAATTAATACGTTTGTCTGCACAAGTGTTACAAGTACAGTTGTATCCAATTAATCTTTAGATGTGATAGATTTAATCTTAATAATCAAATATTTAAAACATTGGAACATGTGAACAAAAATGAACATAATGTTTACAAGTAAAGTCTAGTATATAAAATACATGTATCTAAATATTAAATACATGTAGCTGCTTTAATTATATTATATTATACATATACTGAATCTTTTACTAAAAAACCTCGATTATTGCACCCATAAATGCAAAACTAAAATTTAAATATATATTATTTGAATAAAGTTTTAGTGTCAGGTCTTCAGTACATGTATATGGTTGGACAGATCTTCGCAGGTAGGTTAAGGTTACAACCAAAAATTCTACTTGCCCATATGATATGACGTCATAGTAAGCTGAATGACGTGAAGTTTAGAGATAACAATTTCTTATAATCGATATCTAAGATTGATTTGAGGTCGTAAAAATTAATCAAAATATGCAGAGGCATAATGCAAACAAAATTTTGTCGTTTCTGGGTCTCTGAAGTTATCACAGGGGTTAAATACCAAACCCGTGACGTCATAACTGTTGATCATGCAGTAGCAGAGTGAAAGTAAAACGTAACGAGAATTCATGTAAACAAACACAAGAAATCGGAGTTTGAATATATCATGTGTGATTCATGTGGGAATAAAGCTTATGAATAAGGTATGGTAATATACTTCAACAATTTCTTTGTAAAATTAAAGCTGGGAGGGTGTTAACTTGCCGATCAGCCTTTCCTCTGTCGTTCGTAACAAATAATATGCAAAAGTTCAACACTACGCCGCACACTTTGAAACTTAATTTTTGTTTCTATCTAAAGTTCTTATTCTTTTGTTTTTGGAAAGTGCTGCTAGAATCGTATGGTTTACGGGAATTAATGCATTTTTTTCAATGTTACATGTATGAACAAAATGTAAAACTTTTGGGAAGGTTTCGTCAGAAAGTGCTAAATAATTATTTCTGTAATAGGACAGTAGGATTCTAGCAGCATTTTTCATGGTACAGAGATGTTTTTACATAATTATTATTACAAATTGAAATTAATTATACCCGGGGTAGTGTTGAACTTTTCACTTTTTAATTAAGGCATATTTTCTAATTATAGACGTCACGTGGTGACGTCGTGGTGATGTGCTTCATGTAGTATAAGTCCTATTGAAGTGTATAGAATGCATAATTATAACAAAAGTTTTATGCTTGACTTTTCCGATGTTTTAGTGATACATAATTATAAAAAAGTCGTAATTCGCCGAATTCAGGTCATTCATATAGACACATGGTTGGTCGGGTCTTTAGTAGGTAGAGTCGGTCCCTTCTTAAGTATTGGACATGGCCATGCAGTCAGGTCATTAAAATATATTGTTTATGTCATCAATATTTTTTCAAATGATTAAAAAAAGATTTAATATAATTTTTCAATTGTATGAGCAATAAATTCTTGAAATTATAGTTTGTGAAAATTCACAGATTTATATAAAATTAGACAATTTGCTTGGTCAGGTCAATGCAATTTTTTATGTACAAGTTCATATTACAGTTCATAAATGTGTGTTTTCATGTCTGAAGTGTTTAATTTATTAAGTATTATGCCTAATATAATATCATTTATCATACTATTGATTGTGATAGAACATAAAGTATGAAAGATTTTAAAAAAAGATAAAGATTTTAAGTGATTTTTATTCAGTCAGGTCATTTCATATTAGGTCAGGTCATTAAAATTCCATGATCTAAAGTGACAATTGAGGTAAAAAATGTTTCTAAAACAATTTAATCTAAAGTATTAAACATTATAATAAAGAAAATTTTTAAACATATCAAATATTTAAAAAAAATACATAACTATTATTGATGATTTTGGTTTTGGTCAGGTCAATTCAAATTTGGTCAGGTCATTACATTTCCATGAAAGGAATAAATAAATAACAATAAATTTCGTAAAATTGTGTATATAAATATTTATTTAACTGAATTTTATATTATTATCAAGAAAATATTCTTAAAAATATGATAATTGGTCTTAAAATAGTGATTTTTGACGAAATATATGTTGGTCAGGTCGGTGGGCTGCCTGCGGTGCCTCAACAAGTGAATCTGCCCCAGTCAGGTCTTTAGTAGATCAGGTCTTTAGTATTTCCCTAAGTCTGAGAACAAAAGATTATTGTAATAAGTAGAGACACATTATATAAAGACAGATTTTCCACCACATCCCACCTTAAAGACACTTCATGAGAATGAATCACAAAAGCTGATGCATACCATGTTCTAATAGTTTCTCTCTCCCTCTTTCCTTTTGAAAGTAAGAAAATTTTCCTGTCTCCTATTAAACCCTCTATATAAAGCGTTCAAGGACATATTGCAGTGATGTCTACTTCATTAGAAATGAAAACTTGAAGTGCAATGTCCGGCCTTTCTATTATTTTTTCAATGGTGTACACGAATTTTATCCTTTGAAAACTGGCTAAATCAGTTTATCCGAAATGTAATTCTTAATGTACATTTTACGAAACTTCCTGGTATAAATGTGAATTTTATCTTACAAATAAAAAAAAATCTAAGAATTATTTCACTTCAGCTATAATATCAAATTAAATTTCTTATTTAAACGTCATACAAATATAATTTATATCCACAAATTTTCCTGTATTTCATCGGGGTTTGGCGAGACAATCAAATTTTTGCGTCACTGGACCTTGGAGTCATACAAATATAATTTGCTTCGAAAAAACTTTCAATATACAAATGACATGTTTTATTTTTATAGCACAGGGCATTATTTTTCCTGTCGGTATATATTCTGCATGATTGATGTGCCTTTTTCTAAAGTTTAAACCAAAATGTCACATTATTTTACTTGTTTTTGATATTATTATATAAATCATAAGAATTTGAAATAAACGCTAAGATATAGTTAATAAGCTACAAACGTTTTATAAATTGTTGAACAAAAAATAAAGGACATAAAACACTCTTAAGAAGACGTGCCAATCACGAGGAGTCTCCTCTTTGAGATGAGTCATCATAACAAAATACAAGCACCCTTTAACACACTTTATCATCATAAGTGTTTAACTTCTCCCTTTTCTAATAATGAGGAAGAATAAAACACTTCAAAATATCTTACATAATTATGAGTGAAGCTTTGTCATAATCAGTCTACTATATGGAAAAACCGTGGAATATCAAGGACTAAGCATAATAATTAATATAAAATACGCAGTGAGATACAATAATCATAAATGCATTTAATTAGATTTGCTATTAAAGTTTATTACCCAAACATCCCCA
Source organism: Saccostrea cuccullata (assembly GCF_032062105.1). Lineage (NCBI taxonomy): Eukaryota > Metazoa > Mollusca > Bivalvia > Ostreida > Ostreidae > Saccostrea > Saccostrea cuccullata. Next base: position 69,789 of record NW_026925996.1, on the reverse strand, counting down.
GTTATCTGTCAATTGAAAGCAGGATTTTATAAATTTGTAATTCATAAATCAATTTTACTTAAAATTTGCAACTTTAATTCTGATCACATGTATATGAAAATAAAATTTTCTATCTCCACTCTCAAATGGAAATGAAATCTTTTTAACAGATAACAAATATTATCTTTTTAATGGAGCATTTTATTATTTTTACTGTCGGAAGTATGGGATGATTTAAGTTTTTTATTTAAAACCTGAAACGCCACATTATTATTTAAACATTAGTTTTGTGAACTGTTTCATAAATCAAAGAATGAAACATCAAACCCGGAGATATCACCAATCTGCGGAAATAATAAAAAACAACAAATAGTTATTGTTTAAAACTCTGAATTGAATACACTATTGTCACACATGTGTCTTACTCCCGACCACATGGAAGAGTTGTATAAATCAACACACAAAACGTACAGGAAAGGTAAAACATCACCCTCAAAACCACATAAAACAGATATTAAAATTACTACTCAAAAAGAGGTCTCTTATTGTAATCTCCTTAAATTAGATACAATATCGACGTTTTACTTTTTAATAAATTTTTTTTCCTCCAACGACGATTTAAAAAATCTACTTTAAAAACATTTTTGATCAACCCTAGTATGCTTTTTTTCAACATTCTTTATCCTTTAGATTTATTAATGTCAAATTAGAAATTATAAAATTGATAACAAAAGGAACCTTATTGGTAATCCACTTCTTCCAAGTGTTATGAATTGAGAGGAAGAGCCAGAAGTTTACGGCAAAATTCGGGAAAACAAATTATGTCTAAAAAGCAGAGGCATTGATTCATAAGAATTTATTTTTTTGCAGGTTTTCGAGATAAAATAGAGCAATGTTCAATGCTTTTTATACAATGCCCTATCGCTGATGTCCTGTTGCTTTAAAATCAAACATATTACTTTTATTTGATAAACAGGAAACGGGACAATTGTAAAACCTCTATCATCACGAGACTCTACTTTTCTCTAAATAAGAATGAACATGATAGAAAAGGATTGTATTTTCGTTACAAAGTACTAGATAACAAAATCCCAAGACTGTAGAAACAATTTGAAGGAATAAAAAACTATAGAGTAACCATGGCAGCATTATAAAATTGATATACAGAATTGATTTTGCCTGTATAAACGTTTTATTTAAATATGATTGATTTCAAATTGTTTAACGTCCCTCTTTAGAATTTTCCACTCATATGGAGACGCCACAACTGGCCGGTTGAGAGCTGCAAATTTTGTCCTAAACTCGGTACTAAGGGCAATTATGCAGGGAGGGATCTTTTTCGTGCAAGCACCTACGGCGACACGGGACCTCGGTTTATACAGTCTCGTCCGAAGGACCGGTCTCCATGTCACACAGTGGGACTTTTTACTTCGCGACGCTAGACTCTAACCACTGCGGCACGCGGGCGAATGAGTAAAAAATGAATAAAACTTATAAATGGTTTACAGACGCAAAAACACCGACATCCCATCAATGTCTCATTTATTTAACTGCATGGTCTATGAAAACTTGCTGATAGCATGCATTGAAAAAGGAAAATAATATAACCAGGGGTAAAAGTTTGATATAACTGTCATTTTGCTTTCTCTACTTTTTTATCTTAAACGTTCCACTTTTTACATATATTATTTGTCGCCGATTTTCCTCTATTTTATAATTCTCCACATGCTCCAGTCCCGTGGGGATACGGGTTAGAATAGATCCTCAGTACTCCCTTGGATGTCTTAAAAGGCGACTAAATGGGGCGTTCCTTCGGATGAGACCGTATAAACCGAGGCTCCGTTTCACAGCAGATGTGGCACGATAAAAATCCCTCCCTGCTCAAAGGCCGTAAGTGTTGAGCATGGCCTAATTTTGCAGCTCTTCACCGGCAATGGTGACGTCTCCATATCAGTGAATTTTTCTGGACGTTAAACAGTATACGATCAATTAATCAATCAACGTGCTCCATTGCGTGAATCACTCATTACTTAAACATTCTCAAGAATGTTCTATTATAAAGTACAAGAACTGAAGTAAATGTGTTACATGTTTATAATGGCTTTCTTTAAAATTAACATAATTTACAGATAACAAATAAATAATAATTACGTCTGCAAAATTAAAATCTTCTTTTTAAATCATTGATAAAAAACATAAAAAGAATCAAAGAAAAATATACATATATTTATATACTAATCTTTTCATTGTTTCTTACAAATTGTATAAATACTTAATAACACAGAATACATTAATATTTCATACCAAAGTATCAAGAGATCATACAATAGCATTATCTGATCAGTACTACAAATCCAGATAGGAATAACTCACTTACAATACGAAAGACGTACCTTGAAAACTTTTCACTCTTGATGTTATTGGAAACAAAACACAATATTATTTTCGTACTTTTTTTCACGAATGGATTACATTCTATTTCTTGGTTTCTGGGTCATTATCGAAAATATGCACTCTTTCGCATCTGTGTCAATTTAACCAGAAAAACATGTTTGAGGCAAAAATATATCTCATAAGGCTTTAAAAAATCAAAACTTTATTCTCTGAATACATTAACTTATAATGTTATTGCTAAAAGTAAAAAAAAATATTATTTTATAATAAGATATAACTGACTTCATGCTGTCAATGGATTATGTCAATTGTCTATATTTACATTTGCTAATGTCTTCCCTTACATGACAATATAAATTAAATTGACGTTCAATTTTCAATGACATTCAGTTGGGCAAACCGCACGAGTCTATTGGAAAGTCTGGACTGTGACGTCATATGACGCCGTAGTTACGTTATGTTGCATTTCTATAACAATGTCCAAATAGCGCCTATTTTTCCTTGTAACACGAATAAAAATAAAATATAAATATAAGAAATAAAATATCATTTTTTTAGAGTTTCATTGGGATGTGGCATGAAGTCGGTACGTGATCAAATTTACTATAACGCCCTTCGGGCGTTATAGAATTTCATCACGTGACCGACTTCATGTCACATCCCAATGAAACTCTAAAATGATATCTTATTTCTTAATTACCCTACAACGACTTAAAAATAATATTAGAAATAATATTTTCTAATTCATATATCTTACTTTTAGAATATATAATAGAATGTGTCTTTCTACAATTGTTTCAGTAAAATTTTTCTTCATTTCGCTCTACAACTTTATTTAGCCTGTTATCATTTCTCTATACTAATTTATTTAGCCAGTTTTCAGAGAAAACTCCTTTTATTTGATTAGAGTTTAATGTACGAATTAGAAGGGGACTGGTTTTAATACTTGGAGAAAGTGGGATAACTCTATTAATATTTTTCGACTCCTCTGACCAGAAACGGTGAATCCCCAAGTTAAATAAATCTCCAATTGTCATATATATGTCATTTTCTTCAGGTGATAGTCTTTTATCTTTGGAACGAGAGTGAAAGAGGAAAGTCCACGAACCATTAAAAAATGCCTCTTGCAAGATATTAACGCGATTTTTATCATAGATAGTATAGACTTAAAGCTTTTCATAACCGTTTTTCTTTTTTCAATATCTATTATACTTTTTAAAAACGAGGTCTTGCAATATGGCAATGTTTGAAAAGAAAAATGCAATACGAACGTCATTTTTTGTAATGTAACGTCACGTCAATTAGCGATAGAATGACCTTGCTATTACAATGCACAGATATAAAGGAATATAGGACTTTTAAAATGCAATAATTAGAATCAATGTTATATTTATCTTATCAACTTCATACTGAATAGAGATGATAATTCTGAATGAATAGAATTAGAAAAAAAAAATATTTTTTTAACTAACGCGCTTCATGAAATATGCCGGCGTGAAGCGTCGTTGTTCATAACCTCATGAATCTTAAAAAAATTAAATTCATTTCTTAAATATTATTGATTTGTTGAAATGCATATTTTGTTCCCTTACTTTTCCTATGGGTATTAATTAACCAACCTAAGCAACTGCTAAGTGTATAGTTATGATGATCAAAATTGTAAATGCTATAGCATCTGGCTTAAAACATTAATTAAATTCAACCACTGGAAAGTTGTTGCATAATGCTCAGGTGACCTATAAGGCCCACGGGCCTCTTGTTTTTTCTTCAGTGCACCAATGTAAACAAAACGTACTTAGATTTGGTAAATGTTGTTACATTGATTATTTTTAACATAAATTATAAGTAATATTTCATATTTTTAATGAATAACAGTAAAAATTTCACTTCCCGCAAAAAAGAACAAAGATCTAGATTTTTCTGGTCGCTTGTTTATTGCCATGGCGACCGTTGAAAAGGGAACGTAGTAGCACAGATGCATTTAAAACATATCATGGTATTTTTGACAGTATTGACAATAAAACAGTAAACTTTTGAATAAATCCGATGTTTTACGCGTTTTACCACCTATGATTATGAATTTATTTTTTGTCCACTGAATAACAAGTTGTCCGCTATCAGCTGGGTAATTACATGATTTCCAATAATACCCCGTTTTAAATTTGTGTTTGCCAACGCAATGAAATAGCTCACTTATGACTAAAACATAGAGAAAATATTTTTAATGCACTGAAAAGTCGCACAGAAAAAACACCTAATGTGTAAAATGTCGTCAATAGGAAATCGGCAGAAATACATTTAGGATGAAATGAAATAGTGTTTGCCATCGAATGATATCCATGTATCGTCTGCGTAAGGAATATACATGTATCACATGCTAAAAAAAAATTTTATAGTTTTTTTTTTTTTTTTTTTTCAGAAAGTCAACAACGCTTTCGGCGCGAGAGTGGGCGGGTCCTAATCAACCAATTAAAACGCTTGTTTTACAAAACGAAATCCATGATTCAAATTGTTCAATTGTCAGATCCAACAGTATCATCACACGACGCAACGCTATTTCGGCCGGAGTGTATAATTTGAAGCGAGATTTGCGATAAAAATCTATATCTAAATACCAGTACATTACTTGAAAAGAAGTGCATGTACACAACAGTTGAAAGGACCTTTTTTCCATACATTTTTAATAACTTGGCGAGCACTCGCGAATATTAGGCCTCAGCTGTTAATAAATTTTCACAGGCAAGCGAGAAATATCCGCGAGATTCGCGCACACCTCAATCTCACAGATATTTTTTCTCATCTTCGCGAACCAGCCAATCGCTGGGTCATGTTTAATCCAGTAAAAAAAAATTATGTATGGAGTACGATACTTGTAGTGTGTTGTTAATACATTGTTATAGATTGACTTACATGTAATAATTTTATTATGTTTTTTAGCTCACCTGAGCCGAAGGCTCAAGTGAGCTTTTCTGATCCAAATTTGTCCGTTGTCTGTCGTCGTTGTCGTTGTTGTTGTTGAATTTGTTAAAAATAAATGGCATTTTTAAAAAATCTTCTTCTCCAGAACCGCTGGGCCAGGAAAGATGAAACTAATGTGGAATCATCCTCAGGTAGTGTAGATTCAAGTTTGTTCAAATCATGACCCCCGGGGCAAGGGTGGGGCCAAAATGGCCGACCCAAGTTTTACATAGGAATATATCGTAAAAATCTTTAAAAATTATCTTCTCCAGAACCACTGGGCCAGGAAAGATAAAACTCATGTGGAATCACCCTCAGGTAGTGCAGATTTAAGTTTGTTCAAATCATGACCCCTGGGGCTAGGGTGGGGCCAAAATGGCCGACCCAAATTTTACTTAGGGATATATAGGGAAACCTTTTAAAATCTTCTTTACAAGTACTTCAAAGCTATGATTAGTGATATTTATATGGAATCATTCTCGGGTAGTGTAGATTCTAGTTTGTTCAAATGATGAACGCCTGGAGGGGGGTTGGGGGTGGGAGTAAATTCAAGTCTGATGTGCTCAAGTGAGCGCTGTGGCCCCTGGGCCTCTTGTTTTTTTTTTTTAATTATGCATTGCTAGCTTATCGTTTATAACTTTCCATTTCATTTTCACATTATGATTTCCATGCGTATGTAATTCTTATAAATACGTGTCAAAATAAAATGTGAAATACAAGTACAGACAATAACATTAATTTTACTACATTTATTACTTACAGGGAAAGATTGATTTTACCCGAAAAAGGCTCCTTAATAAGACGTTATTATAGACAGCATTTATAAGAGGAAAGTGTAAAATGGTCTTAGTTTTTCTTGAAATAGAAAACACATTTATGGTCGTAGAAAGCAATTTCAGAAAAGAAAGGGGGGGGGGGTGTTATACAAAGGACGAACATATACAAAGTTCTATCTTTTAAAAATAATTTTTTTAAGAAAATGTTACAGTAAATTATATAATTTTGAAGTATATTTTAGACAAGTCCTGTAGTTCACAATAATGCTCATATAATTGTATGTAATTAACGTATAATTTATGTCAAAACATGAAACCCCCCCCCCCCGTGATCTTTTCTAATAGTATAGTGATAAACTACTAATCTTCGTAGTAGCGGATCCAGCGATTTTCAGATATTAAATGCACAGGAAGACATAGTCCCCCTACTCCACCTCCCCCCCCCCCCCATCTTAAGCCATAAATAACAATGCAGGGGCAATTTTGAATGTTAATCTACATGCAAAAAAAATAAAATACAGAATAATCAATATTTGATATGAGAAACACTATATAGTGGTCAAAGAAGGATTTTTGATTTGATGTTCTTTTATATATAATGATAAACACTATCTAGGGGCATATATTTTAAGTTCAGCTCTTGTTTCTAAAAACAAAATTGAAACCACTTCTTCATAATACTTTTGAAGAAAGCTAAAAATTATTTTTCACTTTATACAAGTGCATAAAAAATTATATATGCGGGTTTTATGTAGTGAAATAAATGTTTTAGTATTTGAAATAAAAAAAACCCTGATTAATATATATTGCTGCTACATGTGATTCTTATACGTATTGTATGCATCGACGTGCGGATTTGTTAAAGCGAACATGTGCATTTTATGTTAACACACACACGAATTAGAAGATACGTTGAATCCAGTTTACAGAGTTGTTAAATTTTTTAATAATAGATAATTTCCCGTTTCAATTAAATGAATTTAACAAAGCGACAGAAAGCTACTGCCACTGATTTCCAATGACTGCATCTATTATGACGTCACAAATGACGTACACCTAGTAACGTCATGTACAACTGTGAACTCATAAGTTTGTTTTTCTTTGATTTCGGAAATGTAATTTTTAGATTCTTTACCACATTTATTGCCTTCAATGAACAATTGACTGCTTTTTTCTATCACCATTTGTGTTATCCATTTATTTGATGTCCTTTGACCTACCAATGAATCACTCTAAAAAATTACCGCTTCTTGATAACAAAGTTTAGATTTAACTATAATTTCTTATACTCGTCACAGTCATAAACAAGCATAATAATTGACATGAAAGTTTATATTTGCTATAGTCATACATATAGTAAGTTGAAAGATGTACGTGTCTGTAAATCAATCTAATTTCGGAAAAAGAATTGTCGATAAATCGGCATTTTAAACGGATATGTTTTTAGACTGAAGCCATCATATTCCAGACATTTTCTTATTTGTGTGATATGAGTGTCAATCCACTTACATAATCAATATTATACACCTTTCTAATTGATCCTTTAAAGTTTGCCTAATAGACAAAGACAAATGTGGTGGTTCTTGATCATAGCTTTTTTACACGCGTTGACATTTTATTTTATTTTTTTTCAACATGAGCACACTCGTTACCGCAAAATATTTTCATTGGAAATTATTTGTCGAACAGTTATGATTATTTTTCTGTTTCAATATTTTGCGGTAACGACAGTGCTGTATGTGAAATTCACGATTTATTGTGTAAAATTTGAGCCATTTTCCGCAAAACCTCGAACCATGCTGCGTTTTGGAATTTAGTTTGACATCGAAACATCTGGTTTTGACGAAATTGTTGCACATGTGAAATTTGTCAATGTTTTAGGTTGATAATAACCCAAAACATATTTTCTAATGCCCTTTTCAAAATTTACATATGTGCTAGGCCAAATAAGGCATTTTGTGGATTGAATTCTTTATGTTAGGAACATGTTTTGACTCGATATGAGAATGCTAAATGTGTGAATTAGTGTTACAGGCTGTAAAGTGAGCAAATAAACAGTTGCTAACATGTGGGTAAACAAGTATTGTCATTTTTTATAGATTCATATGTATTTACATGTATATATTCTCTTAGGACGAATAGCTCTTTAGGTATAAAGTGACAGAGAATATAGATTTAATTGATTGTATTAAGTGATTTGGAATTTAAAAAAAGTGTTGATATTTATTTGATAACTGAGTAATTTTGACCTTAATTGTGCACCCTAACCTCAAGCGCAATGGCTGCGCCCAGTATTTACATAAGAAAAGTATTACAATTAGGTTATTTTATGATGTAATTCATTTTTTTTTTTTGAGCAAGATTAAACCTATATCGACTCTGATGTTTCTGTATTTGATCTGCACTTCTTTTGTTTTGTTTTATGGACTTTGATATTGAATACGTTCGTTATCTCCACATTCTTCCTTACAGATTATTTTATCTATGGAACGAGATTAAAGTTTATGTTAGGAATATGTTGTGACTCGATATGAGAATGTTAAATGTATAAATTAATGTTACAGGCTGTAAAGTGAGCAAATAAACAGTTGCTTACATGTGTGTGTATAGTGAGCAGGTCAACAGTAGCTACCATGTGGGTGCTCAGGTGCTGTCATGCTTTATAGAAGATGCATGTGTTTTTACATGTATATATTGTCTTAGGACGAATATTTCTTTAGTTATAATGCTATAGAGAATATAGTTTTATTTAATAGTATAAAGTGATTTAGAGACAAGAACATGTTGATATTTATTTGATTACTGAGTAATTTTGACCTAATTTGTGCATCCCAGCATGCCTCACGCGTAATGGTTGCACCCAATGTTTACACGTGAGTTCGGGTCAAGTTAGGTTATTTTATTACCGGTATGTCATTCAATTTCTGTCAAGCAAGATTAAACCTATTAGTTAGAAAGAATAACTACAGCATTGATGATCTATGTGTATGTCCATGTATAATAATTTCGTTCTAAGGAAAACCATATCTAATTCATCAATCTTAATTGCATTGTGTCGCAATAAGTCAATATGTATTATCCGGTTAAAGTATTACCTGAAGAACTGAAGGGAGAAGATGATACACATGTGGCAATGGCAGTATGTTAACACTTCGTCAGACATATACTTTTTTTTGTAATCATGCTAACTTAATGTTAAGCAAGACGTACTCAGACTATGAATAAAGTCTTATAATACTCCAATATTAACATTTATATCAGTAACATTAGAACACAAAATGGCATTATTTCCTTAATACACGAGCTTGTTTTACTTATCAGTTGACTACAACTAATAGACATTAGATATGACATGACTAGAATTCAGTACAATACAGCCATTCCATTGAACGCAGGTAACAGTTTGTAAATATTTACGCTTTAAAAAAAAATCCTTGGGAGGATGGGGGTGGGGGCATTAAAAATTTATAAGATCAGTTATAATTAAGGATATTTTTGAAAGATATAAAAAAAAATAAATGCTAATATTTCTATTTTTATACCTCCAGCATTCAAACTGTACCTTTTTTTCTTTCTGAATTCTCTGATCAATTTTGTCTACAATACATTTATAATTTAAGAGCCTTGCAACATGTATCTACTTCTAGCTACAGAAACCGTAGCGTTAAGTTTTATATTTTACAATGTAGCTATTGATGAAAACGCAACCGATCTCCTAAAGTAAGTATTGAGCATTTAACGACGTTTTTTGCCAACTTTAGGGACATATTTTTCTTCATTTCAGCATTAAACGATCAATTACCTTTCATTCCCAAATGTAAGCTATATTCTTTTATCAACCTGTATTTTGTATCCGCCTCCAACCCCTTTATAGGCTTCTCTTGTGACCCCCATCCCCCCCCCCCAAAAAAATGTTTTTATCAATAAAAAACAATTTAATAAGGTTTAATGGACGATTATAAAGGGTCAGAGGGTAGATATAACATACAGGTTGTTAAAGAGTATTTCTCAAATAAGGAAAGGACAGGTGGTTAACAAAATAATGCAGGGAAGTAGAAAAAAAAACTATCCTGCAACTACCCCTTGCACTGACCTAATAAAGCTATCCTAATAAACCAAAGCTTTATCCGGTCACTGCCCTAATAAAGCATCGCGCATGTTTTCCGACGTTCTAAAAGCATTGTTATGTTACATTTATTGCAATGTTTACGCCATGGCTTCGTAGTTTCAACTGCAGAGATGTGCCTAAATCAGTCGGAAAAAGCTTGTTTTGGACGTTCAAATGTAAAATTTTGTTGCAGGATAAACAAAATACATGATAACTGTCTTGAAATATAAGCGATATTTGGGATTAGTGTCGAAAACGCAAGCCTCGCCCTCTATCACGTTTTCTTACCCTCGCCCAAATATCGCCTACATTTCAAGACAGTAATAATGCATTTTATATATCCCTATCCGTGCGCAAAATTTAGCGCCGTAAAATGAACAACATTTGCTTCAAGGGATCTGTAGCATTTTTGTCTAAAAGACTCAAATATATTTCAGTGTGACGTTAAGGTTTCTAAAGGTGGCTTATAAAACTTCAAACTGCTCAAGAAGAGCGGGAAATTTGATTTTCGCTTATGACGTTACTCTGTGAAGGCCTTCAACTTTAATGTCATAAAAAGTCATCATATAATACTTTGTTTTCCCATTCATTGGTTTGGCATTACATGCAGCCATTTCCACACACTGTATATATAAAATACACGAACAAGTAACGAGTAATATTGGTGTTTATACAGAATACAGTACAAGTAACGAGAAATATTGGTGTTTGAAAATAAAATTTACGTAATTATAATCTCTACATCATTTATAAACTGTAACAGAATGAAATTCTAATTATCAACACACATGTACAGAGATGATAGACTGATGGATACTACTTCTACCCAGTTATGTGACCTTTCACGGGGATCAGTTGAAATTCAAGGAATGTATTTAAAAAAAAACATTGTCTTTGTTGTTAACATACTTTATATCATTAGACTATTAATTATAAAACTACAATTGATAAAATAAAAACAAAACTTTTATTATGTAACAATACTAAATGCGATTTTCTTGTTTTTAGTAATGAATGTTACATGTACAACACTAACTTAAACATAATACACATAAGGACTTTTCAATAAATTCATTACGCATAATAACATTATATATTCATTACATTGTATATACTGTAGAGACCACTATTATGTCTAAAAATAAAGTTTTTATCATCTATAATAAAAGTATATAACTTTTCATATCATGCGTGAACAAGTATGGCTATAAAGATGTAAAAAGTCAGTTATGTTTGATCATCATGAGGGTTTCTTTTATCTTGTTACCATCAGTCACTGTAGGATACCATGGGTAGTTCCAGAACTCCGGGGACCATGGACCGTTAAGGAAGGCTCGGTGACAGGCATTGAACCACCAGCCTCCTCTATGGTTACTGGCAGCAGCACAGTTACCACCTCTAGACCCGTCGTTATCTCTGTCCGGGGTACTGAATGACATCCCAGACAGATCGAAGTCATAATTACCAGTGTGTAACATAGAGTCTCCTGTAAAATTATCAAAGACAAATATAACATGAATACCTATTTCAGATTAGATCATTATTATTTACTAAACATTTAAAGCTTAAAGCATCTATAGTATTCAACAACAAAAAAATGTTTTTTTTTAATTACTTAAAATTGCATTGCTTTCAATTACAGTAGATGAACACTGTTTTCATTTAATATTTAATAATTAATATAATTAGTTTGTTTAATCACTGACGGGTTGCATTATCTTTTACTTGGAAATACATTACATGTGTAAAAATTATCTTTCAAATTTTGTTTCGGAAATCTACTTCACCCTTAGTAATCATTCTTTGATCTACTGAAGAATGGACTTCCTGTTCTCTACATCTTTATCATAAATAAGTGTATATACACTTATTTATGATAAAGATGTAGAGAACAGGAAGTCCATTCATATTTCTTCTTCCTTGTCGTCTATTTTAATTTTATGCTTTTACATTATATTACTTTATATTAGAAAATGTGAATAATATGTGCATTAAATAAGTACGACATTTAAGTGGTTTTAATAGAGATGTATATAATCAACTTGGACAGGAAACTGTACATCTGTGCTAACGATCAGTTTTCTAATGTTTAGTGTGAATATTGAGGGCACTTAACATGCTTAAGTTGCTGAGCAGGCAAACGCACTATTTTCGTTTAGCTAATTTTCACGTACATTGACTTAATGAATAAACTTTTCTCAACTGATTTTAGATAATGAAGATACCAAATACGTAAATATGCAAGAAATATTGGCCACTAAGCAATATTTTTTTCTGCGTGTAAGAGAATTACCGGTATGTAAAAATGCAAATTACCAATGGAATTTTTATTTTCTTACTCACCCCAGTATCTGACATCATACATGCAAGAGATATCACATTTTGTTGACATGTGACATATTTAAATTAGCATGCAAGAAATTATGTAAACCTGCAACTTATATTTATCAACATGCAACTTTTATGTCTATATGCCAGTTAATTTTTTGACATTAATGATATTCACGTAGACATGCAAGATAAGAATGTTAAAATACATATCTCTCATGTCATCAAGATCAATTCGCATATCATATAATTATATAGCTTGTTTACGGGAATAGGTTGCATATCTTCAAATGTATCTTGCATGGTACAATCAATACGTTGAATGTCACCATAATTTGCTAGATATTTCTTTTATAATATCACATAAAGGCGTTTGTCAGTAATTTTAGAATCCAATTTATTTTCTTGAAAAAATATTGATAACCCGCTCGTCAACACAATAATCATATTGCATGTTTATATAAAAAAAAAGTCGCACGTCTACATCATTATGTTAAACGCCACCAAAAATATTTCTTGCATGTTGAGAGCATCAATATTCCTCTGTAGTAATAATGCTCAAAAAATCTATTTAAACGCAACACCAATCAGGACACAGGAAACAGGACAAACGCGGACCTAAACAAACATCAGAGGTAGGATCAGGTGCCAATAGGGAGTGAGCATCCCTTGTCAATCACGGACATCAGAGGTAGGATCAAGTGCCAAGAGGAAGTGAGCATCCCCTGTCAATCTCAGACATCAGAGGTAGGATCAAGTGCCAAGAGGGAGTGAGCTTCCCCTGTCTATCTCAGACATCAGAGGTAGAATCAGGTGCAGAGGGTGAGAGCATCCCCTGTCAATCTCGGACATCAGAGATTAGATCAGGTGCCAAGAGGGAGTGAGTATCCCCTGTCAATCTCGGACATCAGAGGTAGGATCAGGTGCCAAGAGGGAGGGCTTCCCCTGTCAATCTCAGACATCAGAGGTAGGATCAGGTGCCAAAAGAGAGTGAGCTTCCCCTGTCAATCACGGACATCAGAGGTAGGATCAGGTGCCAAGAGGGAGGGCTTCCCCTGTCAATCACAGAAATAAGAAATAAAGGAGTATTCAACTATTGATCAACGGCAAAGAAAATAGAGGAGTATTCCACTAGCAGTCAACTGCAACGAATATACAGGAGCATTCAAAAGTAGTCCACTCTATGCAAATGAGCTGAAATCTCCCTCATTTGCATGGCAAAAATTCAACTAGTGGTTAATTGAAATTGAGGGTCAGTTTATACTCCAATTGAATTATAATAGTGTTTTTTTTTCGTATGGGAAATGATGTGAACTAAAACTGGCTCTCCCTATTTACTCTGCGTCGGAATACATAAATATGTTTTGGATATTGAAAAGTTATAGAATATTGATAATATACACGTACTTTATGAACTTAATTTCCACATGAAAACAGAAATAAACCGAAAGCCACAATGTCTTAATATTTAGGTCATCATTTACGCACTGAGTTGTCGACGGATTTTCCGGGATTTTTCCCAAACATGACAAGGAGCACTGATGATGTGAGTGGTTGACAGGCGATGCTTACTCCTCCATTGCACCTGATCCCATATTTAAATATTTCTCATTGTTTCTTACAAATTGTACAAAAAAGTAATTACATAGAATAAATTGATATTATCAAGAGATCACACAACAGCATTATAGATTCTGTACTATAAATCCAGATACAAATGTAGCAGTGACTCATATTACGAAAAACGTATCTGAAAACTTCCCACTTTTGATCTGAAAGGAAACTAAACAAAAAGACACAATATCATTTCCCTACAATTTTTCCCCAAAGGGTTTATATTTCATTTTTATATTGAAAATATATAAATGTGCAATTTTTCGTTTTCATCTGCTCTAAAATCATGGTGAATACATAATTCATTAAAGAGCAAAGTTTCGGTTTTCTACTGCCTGTGTGTTCCTTGGTTTCCATTATTTAAGGAATCACTGTCTGGGTAGGAGACTATGCCAGGGCATCAGCAAGAGTGGGAAACATGTGTTAATTTGCATAACAGGTTAAGTGCAGTATATGTACAAATTAGTAGGAGTTGTATTTTAATTTTTGGAGAAAGCGGGATAACTCTGTTAATATTTTTCGACTCCTCTGACCAGAAGCGGTGAATCCCCAATTTTGATAAATCTTCTTTGCCACATGTGTGTCTTCTTCTTTCTTCTTCAGATGATATTCTATACTTCTCAGTTTATTATGTCTGTTATCCAAGAAAAAAAAATGAAGTTTATGTAAGGAATATGTTGTGACTCGATATAAGAATACTAAATGTATGAATAAGTGGAAAAGGCTGCAAAGTAAGCAGGTTAACAGTAATTAACATGTGGTTGCTAACATTTTGTCATGTTCTATAGATGCATATGTAATTTTACATGTATATATTGTCTTAGGACGAATATTTCTTTAGCTATAATGCTAAAGAGAATATAGTTTTAATTGATAGTATTAAGTGATTTAGAGATAAGAACATGTTGATATCTATTTGAGTACTGAGTAATTTTGACCTGATTTGTGCATCCCAGCATGCCTCAAGCATAATGGCTGCACCTATTGTGTACACGTGAGTTAGGGTCAAGTTAGGTTATTTTGCTATGCAATTCAATATCTGTCGAGCAGAATTAAACCTTTTAGTTAGAAAGAATAACTACAGCATTGATGATCTATGTTTATACCCATTTATTATAATTTCATCGTAGGGAAAACCATATCTAAGTCATCAATCTTGATTGTGTTGTGTCGCAATAAGTCAATATGTCTTATCCGGTTGAAGTATTACCGGAAGAACTGAAGGGAGAAGATGATACACATGTGGCAGTGGCAGAATTTTAAAACTAGACCTGTCGTTATCTCTGTCTGGAGAAGGACATCCCAGACAGATCTTTGGAAGAAGAACCGCTGTTTAACATACTGTCACCTGTAAAATTATCAAAGAAATATATAGCATGAACACCTATTTCGGATTAGATCATTATTATTTACTAAACATTTAAAGCTTAAAGCATCTATAGTATTCAGCAATAAAAACTTTTTTTTGAATTACTTTAAATTGCTTTGCTTTCAATTACATTAGATGAACACTGTTTTCATTTAATATTTCACGTTGTTTTTCAGTTGTCATTTGATTTCTTTTTTGACTGTATACAAACATGATGATGAGTCTCAACAGAAATAAAAGATTGATTGATTGATTGATTGATTGAATGTATGTAGTTAAGCGTCCTTCTCGAGTATTTTTCACTCATATGGTGACGCTATCACTTGCCAGTTGAGAACTAGAAATTTTGTTTTATAATACATGTTCTACACGGCAATTGAGCAGTTCGCTATGTTTTTTGTGCCAGCATCTACTACGACACTGGACCTTGATTTATACGGTCTCATCCGAAGGACCAGTCTGCACGCCCTACAGTGGGATTGGAACCCGCGACGTAAAGATTCCTTACTTCACGGCTCTAACCACCGCGCCACGCGGGTGACGTCAATAAATCTAATTATTATTTCATTCAAGTGAAGCCTTTTTTAAACTTTGAAATTGGTAAGCCTGTATACGTACATATAAAGAAGGGATATTCAAAACAATTATTTCATGAACCAATAAATTGATATAACAATAGAAAATAACGGTTTGATTTTTTTTTTTTTTGGGGGGGGGGGTTGCATCTCTTTAAGTTAACAGTACAGGAAACAATAGCTTTTCTTCCATTTTATCAACACATTAATCATTAGAATTCTTCAAATTTGTACGACTACACGTAGATAGAATTTGCGTAATTAACTTCTTCTTTATTGTTGTATTGCTTTTGTTAAGTCTACTATGCATATCTTCAACACAAAATCGGGATAATTACAACAAGTTCTCGTTATCGACTTTAAGTACTTACATTTCCAATGCAAGTTGTTTTTTTTTAATTCAATAATCGTTTAACACCTTCATTGATTTCTCTGTATGAGTTATGTATCTGACAACATTACGTACAAGTACGCATGTAGTGTTTATGACGTGAAAATGTTCAATCTTTTAGCAATTCATTACTGATTGGCTAACATTCTCCTAGTATGGACTCTTGATTTTCTATGTACAATGAAAAATATACTTTCGAATTATTGATATCCACACATTACCCCCTACATGAATTACGTAACAGTAGGACTGATTCTCAGCGAATTAGTTGGCATTAGTCTATCTATCACAAGAAATTAAACTCTCTCCTTATCGGTCGCCATTCGTACATTCTTTTTCTATTACCTACCCAGTGCCCCGGCAGCTGGTCCGCCAAGAAAAAGTATGTATTTGTTGATTTCGTCAGCAACAGAGAACTGGTTGTATAATTCATAGAGCTTTGTCCCATTGGTCAGTGTGATGGAGACGTAGAGGGAGGAGTTCCCTCCCTTGGTAAGTTGATGTATCACGTCATTCCCTTAAATATGATATTTTCGTGTTATATATAAGCATTTATAAAGCAAAATATGATCAGGATTGTTGTCATAGAATGCAAACCACAGTTGTATATGTATGCAGAAATTTGCAGCAATAAATGTACCTGTTTCAAAATTAAAGTACAGAAAATCATTTTAGTGTATACAACATTAATTAAATATTTCATTTAAACTGATATAAATAAAATACTAATTGAAATAGTTAATAATAAGAAGAACTATCATCCCTTAAAACAAGATAACGTTTTGTACACACAGTATTGTATTACACAGTTATAGAATGGGTACAATGTAAATAGCTAATTCATAGTTCCCCGAGGTAGGAAAATATTTTCTGCATCTGGAACCCTAACCCTCGGGGAACCATAATTTGCTTGTCCTATGTAGTCATTCCATAACTGTATATAATTTACCTATCCAGTAGGAGTCATTCCATAACTGTTTATAGTTTACCGATCCAGTAGGATCCGTTAGTAATACCAAATCCATCCTTATATTCCGCCAACGTTCAGTTGAATCTCACTGAACCACTCACACGTTTCTGGATAACCTAAGGATTTAGAAATTATGAGGGGGTTATCAAAGAAAGCAGTGGAGTTTTTTTTTTTTTTTTGGCGACGTTTCACTATGAAAAATAAACATACAAAAATATACGTAAATTATATTAAATTCCTATAATTTTTTAACTGCTCAATATTGTTTTCATATTTATGATATTTTAAACATGTTATTCTACTTTGTATATAATAATATTTACTGTCAGATTTTTATTACCTTCATGTAAATTAGATTAGAAAAGAATTATTCAATGTTCATTCATTGCCATTTTTTGCTGTCTTCACAAAAGAGATTTAATATCAATTTTAAAATCAAACATTTATAATTCTTTAAAGAAATATAAGCTTAAATTTATCGTTGGGCATTATATAGAAAAAGAGAAAGTGGGATGGTGAGAGAGAATGAAAAAGAGGGGAAAAGAGAGACTGAGAGAGGGGAGAGAGAAAGAGAATAAAGAAAAAGAGATAGACTGAAATTTAGAAAGAGAAAAGAGAGAGAGAGAAATCTTACTGTCCACTCTCCACTTACAAGAAATAGAACCTAAAATTGATCGTTGAGAGAGAGAGAGAGAGAGACAGAGAGAGAGAGAGAGAGAGAGAGATCTTACTGTCCACCCTCCCCCTTCTGTCACCATGTCACAGAAGACGCTGACCTTGCTGTTATTACCAAATGGATAGATCTCATACACACCAGATTCTGTATTAATATTATTATAGAGGTCCTTGCAATCTTTATATATGTTGAACTCTGAAAGAAAAAAAACAACTTAAATGCATAATATGATAATAATCGTAATGTAAAATATACTCTGAGAGAAAGAGTGAGAGAGAGAGAGATAGAGGGAGAAAGAGAGTTACCTGACTTGATGGTTTGCAGTATACTACTCTTCAAACCGTGGATGTTGCTTTCATTTTTCTTTAGAATATTAACCATCTCATCTAATTCTTCTTGAATTTTCTTTTGATTAGCGGTAATCCGCCTATTTTCTCGTCTTAAGGAATTAATTTGTTTCGCGTTTTCTCATCTTAAGGAATCAATTTGTCTAGCGTTTTGTCGTCTCAAGGAATCATTTTGTCTCGCGTTTCTTAAGGAATCAATTTGTCTAGCGTTTTCTCGTCTCAAGGAATCATTTTGTCTCGCGTTTTCTCGTCTTAAGGAATCAATTTGTCTAGCAATCTCATGTCTGAAGGACTCATTTTGTCTTGCGTTTTCTCCTATTAAGGAATCAATCTTTTTCGTGTTTTCTCGTTTTAAGGATTCAATTTTTCTCACGTTTTCTTGTTTTAAGTAGTCAATCTTTTCATTCAATGTCTTTATCATCTGATCATTACAGACGCAGTCATTTTTGTCATTTAAATAAATTTGCTGACAACTAGCCGTACAAACGAACAAGACGTACACGAAGGAAGCCGCCAAAACTCCTGCCATGGTTTTTACTTGCGCACTCTCTGAAAATAAGCGTCTCTTTAAAGATCCGCAGTTTATATATCCTTAAATGGGAAGTTAAAAATAGCCCTAAATATTTCCCGACCGCAACACTTACCGCTCAGCAGTGAACTTTAACGAACAGTCAGAAAATAATAAAATATTCAGGATACTTGGGTCATAGGTCAAATTCATAGTAATGCTGGTAGTGGATAGCATCATAAAACATTATTTTGTATATATTGGTTTATTATTGCTAATCACAAGCACCCTTTAACACAGTCTATCATCATAAGTGTTTCTGCAGCACTGTTAATGCTTACAATGAGCAATCAACGGAAAATGCAGAAATGGGTACTGTTTTCAAACTGAATTTATTTTTATTCAGCTGCCTTATTCTCACAGAACTTAAATACTTATGTAAAAAGCATAGTATAACCCACTCTGTACTGTATGAAGTTTGGTCCCATCGATGGACAGTCAGGTGATGAATGCATAGTACGTGTACTGAATGTAGGTCATCAACAATGGTTAAGATTTACTTAGTATATATCCTTGCAAAAGAACGATTTAATGAAGCACCTCGATGTAAAATATGCCTAACCTGAACATGAAAACACGACAAAATTATTTACCTTGGTATCAAAAGCCTATTTAACACCTGTAAATAACATTCTGTTTCATAATATATCGCATTTCACATTGTTAAAAAAACTCCTCATTCCTAAGACATGACAATCACGAGGATTCTCCTCTTTGAGATGAGCAATCATAACAGATTACAAGCACCCTTGAACACACTTTATTATCATGTGTTTCCTATATCCCCTTAACATTACCAATTATGAGAAAAAGGATACACTTCAAAACATCGTACATCAGTATGAGTGAAGTTTTGTCATGATGAGAGTCTACTATATGGAAAAACCGTGGAAAATAAAAGACAAAGCATAATCATTATTGAAAAAAATACGTAGTAAGATACAATTATCATAAACGCATCTAATTAGATTTGCTATTTAAGTCCATTACCCAGACATCCCATTTTTTTTTGTCGATAAAAGGTAGAATTTTAAAAATTCTAATCCATAAATCTATGTTACATTAGTATTCACAATTTTAAATATGATCCCATGTATATGAAATCTTTACATAGAAAATTAAACTTGCTAGTTTCACTCTCAATTAGAAATGATATATTTTAATAGATAACAAATATTATCTCTTCAATTGGGTATTTTATTATTTTTACTCTCGGAAATATTAGATGAGTTTATTTTTTTGATTTAAAACCTGAAATGCCACTTTATTTTTTACATTATTTTTGTCACTTGTTCATAAATCAGAGAATCAAAAATCAAATCCTGAGATATAACTAATCTGTGGAAATAATCAAAAACAACATACGATATTGTTATTCATGTAACCTACTCCTGACCACATGGAATAGTAGTATACATCGAGACACACAAAACGTTCAGGAAAGGTAAAATATCACCCTTAAACCCACATAAAACATAGATTGAAATTGCTACTCAAAAGAAGGTCTCCCATAAGGATCTTCGATGCCACGCTTAGGTCTAATATCGACGTTTAATGTATACCCCGGTATTCACTACATTGATAGGTTTGTTACATATTCCAACTTACAACATTCCACCTTTTCTTCTTAAGCATCAGTCTTTGACAAATAAAACATATAATGAAAACAGGACAGTGATAAAATAACTGTCATCACCAGACTCTACTTTCCTCGATATCACTAGTGATTTATTAAGAACATTACTTAAAATAGTTACTACGGTTCTATACTATTGTCACAATAAAAGTTGATTTTGTTGCATGTTAATTTGTTTTTCTTTTATTAGTATTGCCATGTGCTGACACTTATTTGTATTTAGTGTTTATCCTGCAAGGAGCCATATTATAAATAAAGTTCACCATTTGTATTTTTATATCCTTTGAAAACTGGTTACATTAGTTTATCCGACATGTAATTTTGAACGAACATTACCTGGACCCGCCAAAATATGGCTGCAATATTGCCGATTTGGCTTTAAACAATATAAAATCACTCAAAAAATCATTACTTTGAAACTTTCTGGGGTAACTGTAAATTTTATATTACAAAAAATGTGGATTTTTCCTTTTCTTTCTTCATAAATATAGCATGAACATTCCTAAAATTTTGTTTGAAATTTCAAATGTTTATTTTACTTGAGCTGTAATATTAAATTAAATTTCCAAGAACATTTAAAACCATCGGGGTTGGCAAGACCTTCAAACTTTTGCCTCATCATATGTCTTTGGAGTCATACAAATATAATTTTCTACAAAACACTTTTCAATATACAAATGCTATGTTCTTATTTTTATAACACAAGACACGATTTTTCACTCACTTAAAATATATGTATAAATACTTAAATACACAAAATATTTCATACGTACGTATCAAGAGATCACACAATAGCATTATCTGATCCGCACTTCAATTACAGACAGCAATAACTCACTTACAATACGAAAAGCATACCTTAACAACTTTCCACTCTTGATGTGATAAGAAGCAAGACAATATAATTTTCGTACTTTTTTTCACAAATGGATAACATTATACTTTTACACGAAAACGATATTAAATTTGTAAATCTGTTTCCCCTTTTCTGTTCTAAAATCATAGACTATAATAATAATAAGTAAGTACATTATTCTGTTAAAGGGGAAACTTCCTGTTTTCTACTTCATGCATATTTCTTGGTCTCTGGGTCATTATCGAAAATATGCATCTTTGTCAATTTGAACAGAAAAACACGTTTGGTGCAAAATAAACAGTATCATAGGTTTTTTTTTTTAAACAAAACAATTTTCTTTGGATACATTCATTTATAATTTTATAGCTTTAAATAGTAAAAAAAATATTATTTTATAATAAGATATGAGTGATGTTGTCAATGGATTCTGTTAATTGTCTTTAGCCTACAAAAACTTAAAAATAATATTTTCTGCTTCATATATCTAACTTCTGGAAAAAAAATAATTGAACGTGTCTTTTTACAATTGCTTCAGCATTTTTTTTAGATTTAATTTTATTGATTAGAGTTACAATATAAATGTACGAATCAGAAGGGGTTAATTTTTAATTTTGGGGGAAAGCAGTATAAATTTATTATTTTTTTTGAAATCGTGATTGTATTGTGTACTAATACTGTAGATCACTTAATTTTCGCGACACCTTATTTTCGCGAGATAGTCATTGACTCTTTATACGAGAGACAAAATTTTCACGAATCGTGGTCATTGCTCTATATAATCTTAAGGAATTCTATTATACGCAAGAATGAAATTTTCGCGAGCATACCTTCTCGCGTATTATGCGAAAATAAGTTCTCGCGAAAAAAGTGATATACAGTAACTTAATATATCTTATCTGTTAAAGTATTACCTGTAGAATTGAAAGGAGAAAATTACTAACATGTTGAAATGGCAAACTTTTAAAAATTCTTCGAACATATAATCATGCCAACTTCATGATAAACACGACATACACAGGCCATGAATAAAGCCTTATAAAATTCCAACCCAAACTAACGTTTATTTCAGAAAGATAAGAACATACATGTGAAATGGTATTCCTTAATACACGAGCTTGGTTTTACTTATCAATTGACTAGAACTAATAGACTTTAGATATGACATGACTAGAATTCACTTAAATAGAACCAGTCCATTGAACACAAGAAACTGTTTGCAAATATCCACGCTCTTTAAAGATAATATTTCCTTTGGAGGGGTTGTGTGGGCATTAAATAGTTTATGATGGTTTATAATTAAGCAATTTTTTTGAAATATATTGTCTCATAACTGCAACGATATATGCTCGGTTTCTTTATCGACAAATTCTCGTGAGGGACGTTAAACAATATACAACCAAACAATTTTTGCCATCAAGATAAGGTAAAGTTATGAATTTATAGTTTTCATGAAAAAATAAATCAAATGCAAATATTTTTATTTTTATAACCCCCCCCCCCCCCCATCTTATGTACAGATGTGCTTTTTTCTTTCGAGATCCCTCTTAACATTTTTGTCTACGATACATTTATGATTTAATAGCCTTTGCAACAGGTATCAACTTCTAACTACAGAAACTCCAGCGTTATGGCTTTATATTTTAATCATTGAGGAAAACGAAACCGGTCTCGTAAAGTAAATAATGAGCAGTTCACAAATTTTATTTTTGGCAATCTTTGGGTGTATATTTTTCTTCATTTCAGCATTGATATATGAAATACCTTTTATTCCCTAATGTGAAATATATTCTTTTATCAGCCTGTATATTTGATCAGCCTCCCTTTCCCGTTATAGGCTTCTCTTGTGACCACCCCCCCCCCCCCAACAATAGTTTTATCAAATTAAAAAAAAAAAAGATTTGATTAGGTTTAATGGACGATTATAAAGAAGCAGGTGGCGGATAATATATACATGTTGGTTAAAGAGTATTTCTCAAATCAGCAATGGACAATTGGTTTCTAGACCAATGCAAAAGTGTAGAGTAATATATCCGTAATTGTGGGTCGTAAATTCCAACATTTGCATTTGCATAATGTGAAATGTAGCATTTTTGACTAAAAGACAAACGTATTTATCAATACATGTATAAAGTTAAGGTTTCTGAAGCAAGCTTATGAAACTTCAAACTGCTCAAGAAGAGCGTGAAATTTAATTTTCGCTTATGACGTTGCTCTGTCAACCTAAATGTCATCAAAATAACTCGTATAATCCTTTGTTCTCCCATCCATTGATTTGTCGTTTAAATGCAGCATTTTCACACAATTCAAAAAAAACATTACACGTGTAAGTAGAGAGAAGTATTTGTATATAAAATAAACCTTAGATTACACACGTGTACAGAGATGAGAGACTGATAGAATTCTGTACTACTTCTCTCCAGTTATCTGACCTTTCGCTGGGATGATTTAAAATAATATTGTTATTTATATACTTTATTATATCATATGATTATCAACAAAAAGACGATTAATAAAATAAAAACAAACATTTGATTACGTAGAAAGGTTAAATGGGATTTTCTAGTTTTTGGATGTAAGGTAACATGTATAACACTATTTTTAGAACATACAATACATGCTGTAAATTCCTAATTATACGCGTGGAAAAAATTATCGCGTAATTTCGCGAAAAGCACCACACGCGAATTAAAATTACTCGCCTTTATTTTTATGGTGCTGAAATTTATGTAAAATCTCTTGACCAACCTTCCATTCGAAAATTATTATTCTCGCGATTTGACGCTGAAGAAACCATTCGCGATAATGAGTACTCGCGAAAAATAAGGAATCTACAGTAGTTCGAATTAACAATAAATTCATTACACATAATAATATCATATCTACAAATGTATAAGTTAATAGAAAAAAACATCAAACCATCATTATGTCAAGATAAAGTAATTATCATTTATTATAATTCATGATAATTATTATTATGATTAACTTTGCTTGTACATGTGTGAACAACTATGGATATAGGATATAAGATTTGATCATCGTAAGAGTCTCTTTCATCTTTTTACTATTAGTCATTGCAGAATCCCGGGGACCAGCGACCGTTAAGAAAAGCGTTGGTACAGGAGTTATACCACCAGTCGCCTCCGTTAGAAGCTGCACGTTTCTTGCTTATAAGGATACACCTGTCCCAGTTCCGAGTGTGACTGTTTTTTCCAGGTATTACTTTTTCTTTCGTTTTTAAAGTCCTCTTTCTCTTTAAACCGGGATTCCTTGTTCATGTTGGGCTTTGCTTTCTTTTCACTATTTGAGATAGAAAATTTCTGAACAAGTTCGCTTTTGTCACACGATGTACCACATTGAGGACATTTGATCTCCGCACTTCCTTTACAGATTTTATCGTTGGTGTATTCAAAACGATTATCTAGATCTGAAAAAATAATTTGCATTTAATAACACTTGTTTAATTCTAATCAACAGTATCAATTCATATTCAGACAACCTCACAAATGTACTTCAACAAGTTCAAGCAATATGGCTACCGACCAAAAATTATCAAAATAAAGCTCACTATGTAATTTGTGATTAAAACTCGGTACAATTTTTTTTATATTCACGGATAAGTTATCGCTAAAATTGTTTTTGGTGAAAAAAATCAGAGTTTATCACGGATCGGACAATATTTATTATGCATAAGACAAACGTTATTTGACCCAAAAAAATTCATATCTTTATCCCAGTGCTTTAAATTCAGTGATTTGCAAATATTTCTTTTTATGTTTAATTTGATAAAGAACTTAGTAAATAAATCAAATTAAATGTACGAGGGCCGTTCAAAAATTACGCGGACTTGTTGCACAGAAAAAATATTTGACGACATAATCGACCAAAATGTCGCACATAATATAAAAGAATCTTTACTTATATGATCTTCAAAATTTCAGATCAAAATGTTGTGAATTAGTATCAATTTTGAGTGATTTATCAGGACATATCATTGAGTTACGGAGCAGCAAAATCTTCGACGTCACAGGCATTATAAAAAAATATGTGATTTAGCTTTCATTTTCTCAACATTTTCCCAAGAAAACCTGTACAGTTTGAGTAACCTTACCTATTTTACATCCAAACACCGTTTCTTGTCGAGCTAAAAATCTATTTAACAAGTAAAGAATATTCTTTTTTTTTGTTTTAGAAACAAAAATTGCAGGTATTTATGAGATATAGTGTGATATTGGTGACTCTCAATCACGTTCTTTACAGTCCGGGTCAAGTTTTCGTCAATAATCTTCTTCCTGTCCTCCCGTATAGCCTTTTTACAGAGGTCTAACGGTCTAGAATTTCATTTTACTATTTGTGGACGAATGTCACGAATACCATATTTTACTACATGTTTTATAATGCATATTTTGGATCTATGTTGCCGATATCTCGAGCATTACACATATTTTAACAAAAGTGTGGTGCGCCGTCCATTCAGTAGACATCATTTTCACAGTCGTTTTCACGGGAATCGCATCAGAGAAAAATCATTGTATCTCTGTTAGTACTTCAGATATCACGTCAGAAATCTAAATGGATAATAATAGAACAATTTAAAGATACATTTGAGAAAATTGTCGAAAAATATCGCGAATTATAGAAAATTAATGAGTTAAATTTTGGATTCCGCATGCTTGTGCTTCAATTTTTCTGTCGTGCGCCGTACCTCTCCAGCGGAGATATCAACATACCGATAATTTTCGCAAAATCTTTTTAAAATACATAAATTTTGCCAAAAATTTATTAGAATCTTTAAGATACATATTTCTGAGACATTTCATAACTATATGACGTCTGTAAGAGTAAATAATAGCACAGTCCGCGTAATTTTTGAACGGCCCTCGTATTGATCAACAAGTGTGAAGGGATTGCAGTTGCATTAAGTTGCCATAGAAATGCTTTCACAATGCTAGTGAAACGATTTTTTTTTACTCCTCCATGGCACCTGATCCCACCTTTTGCTTTTGCCGTAATTGCTAATATAATCTATTGTGCAGAAATAAGTTGAGTTAACTCTTTACAACTTACAGAATTGCTATGCAACATACATTGAATCCTCGCGTCATAGAAATATAACTTTACCATTTCCCCGCAAGCACTTTATAGCGGGGTACGAATTTCTCTAAAGTTTAGCATAAATAATATTCTGAAATAATATTTTAATTAGACAAAAAAACTTTTCTTATTTTTTTAGATTCAAGCAAGTATAAAATAGTTGGAATTTGGTAATAAATTGAAGATTAAATGAACTTTTTAAAGTGCGTGAAAATGCGTGATTGCGGGGAAACGGTAAATGCGTGATTTTGCGTTAGAAATAGGAAATGGTATATGCGTTAAAATGCGTGACTGCGGGGAAGGGTGTTAATTTCTAGATATCAGATATCAATAGCTTGTATTTTCAGTGAAGATTTAGAGGGTTTTTTTAAGGAAAAAAGCTGACATATGATAAATACCGGTACATGTGTATTTCAAAATGGATGTCGTACCAATGCATGGGAAAGTCAGTGAGGAGTTATATAATAGATATCGGTTTTTGAGATTTACTCTCACTCCATGCAAATTTTCTATGAAAAACTTCTTAAGATAAACGTTTGGTAGCCCTAATTCGTACATTAAGGATACCCGACCTTCAACTTGGAAGGATATAAAAGCATGAATATGAGGCCAGAAAATGAAAACTTTCCATGCTGTAATGTTCATCTTATTCATCTTCATATGATTCGAGGTTAACGGAAGTCTTAGAAAAAGATGACAATTGTATTCCAATGATTGATTGATTGTATATTGTTTAACGTCCCCTCTCGAGAATTTTTAACTCATAAGGAGACGTCACCGTATGCGGTGAAGGGCTTAAAATTTAGACCTATGCTCGGCACTCAGGTCCATTGAGCAGTGAATGTTCTTCTTCGTGCCAGCGCCTACCGTTACACGGGACATACGTTTTTAAGGTCATATCCGAAAGACCCGTGATGTTCACTTCTGATACCGAGCGCTTGGCGAAGGAACAGTCACTACCTATTTTTAACATCTTAGGTTTGACGCGGTGCCGCGAACGAGAATCGAATTTTGGCCTCCCAATCGCGAAGCGAACGCTCTACGACTAGGCTACCGTGAACGGTACTCCATAAAAGGATGAAAAAAATAAATACAGTTTAAAAGAAAGTATGATTTTTTTTAATAGAGCCTTAGAAACTAATGCTTAGTAGTATGAAATGTCCATAGTATTTCGTATGAGAGAATTTTGTTTTTGATATGAAATTCAATGATAATTAATAAATATGAGAGAATTTTTTTTTATATTAAATTCAATGTTAAATAATGAATGACTCAAAATGAATGATTACCTATAAAGTGGTTGCAACTCATTCTCCATGTATCATTTTTTCCAGATTGGGAGGTAATTTCATCACACTCCTCCCGTACAAGTCGTTCTGTATTTCCATTCATAACATCCATCTGTTTGCCATCATTATCAGCACTGATTCTAAAAATACGTTTGAGAGAAATCATGTTGGTATAGTATACTCCATTGACATTTTATTTAAAATTTAAATATTTTAAATGACGTATTTGATTAGTTACCTCTACATGTCATAATTGCTAAATAATTTTTTTTCAGTAGTTGTTCTTATAGGATTAATTTGCAAATTGCACAGTGATATGCATAAATAATGTGTAATGTGAACGTTGATTTCGATATTTTTTTTTCATAAAAGCAAATTAACGTTTCCATATTTTTTTGTCTTTGAAATCTCTACAAATAAGTATAGTGTTCATTTTCCTATGAACTAACATGGATGAGCATGAGTTAGGTCATAATACCGTATTTGGCGTAAAATTACAGTGCAAACTGTTTGCTTTAAAAATGACAGTTGAATGACCTTATATGTAGTAGCTCCTCAGATTACAATGTTAAGATAAATAACGGATAATTCATGAGATGCATGAACTACAATGCTTCTAGCCGACATATTTATCATGAAGCGCGTTACAGCTTCATGAAATATGCCGCCCTGAAGCTTCGCAGTTTATTTCCTCATGAATCTTCCTTTCTTAATTGCATTTAAACAATTTATAATGCACTGTTTCAATACACTTTAATTGTGGAACAAATTGATGATTTTTTTAAAATTTAATTTCATAATTTTTTTTTCTATGAATAACCATGTCTTTTTGTTTTCCACATACTAATCAATCAAGATTGAAGAATCTAAAACGTTTTAAAATTAATTTTAGATAATCAAAGGACGAAAAATGTTTCTGAACTATGAATTGTTTCGTGTAATCTTTATTAACAAATGGTATTTTTAAATCTGAAAAGTTTAAAATACAAAAATTGTATTTTGGAAAATTCAATCTGTTCAGAACTTTCAAACTTTCGATTTTTGTAAGGTACGAGGGGCTATCAAAAGTTTGTGGACTAGCGCCATAAAATTAAAACCTTTAGGTACATGAATGAATTCTAAAATATATAGTAATCATCGTCTTTTCTATCTATAGAATAAATCACAAATCATTAATTTTATGTTTTAATAAATTAGCAATGTTTTTGTAAGCAATGGTATGTCCATACGGCGCAACCCAGAAAACGACGTTTTTTCGACCTAAGTGTATTTAAGAAAACTATTCTGATATGAACATTTGATATCCAAATATCCCGTTTATTCAGGTACATGCATTTGATGGGACACTATTGTTCCATAAAATAATAAATTTTTACCCTATTTAGGAAGTTCTAAGAAATTTTATCGTACATTTCACATGGAGTTTCCAAACAAATATTGCCTTGAAAATGACGACAAAAGTGAGAGGGGTTTCCTTTTCCAACATTCTATAAAGTTGTGCTCCTAGAAAAACTGGTAAACACCTAGAAAATGTTTAAACTGGCTACGGAGAAATTATATGCATGCAGATTGCTTGTTTTTAATGCCAAAAAAGATTAAGAGAGAAAAGTAATGTACAGTTAATGTCGATTTGTAGTCAAGGTGTGAAAAATCAATCACGTTAAAAAATGACGTTGATCATGTAATGTAGATATTGAACTCCAAAAACCAAAATATGCTGGCCCATCAAGCGAGAATCTCTACTATTGTATGAATCTATTTGCAATAGTGTATGCATTGAAAGCCGCTGTTCATGACATTATAAAGTCATATAAACAAGACGGACTGAAGTCCCCGTCAGCTCCAGGGAATCTCATCAAAATAAGTGTATGAGGTAGAAAAAGCTGAGTCGTTGTCGGACTTCATAAAACAAAACAGCGACGGCGCCGGGAGATTTTATAATGTCTTTTTTATTTTATTAGGATTTGGGAAATAATGAACATATCAAGCTATAATTTTCAGCATTTCTTTATTGCCGCCCGGAGGACCGGGCTGCTCTATACATATAAGTTTAAGTCTTTGTGTAGTATGGGAATTTGGGTGGGAGTAGTTATTTAGAATTAAAGGTTTTCTGAACATTGAAAAGATCGTTAATCAGAAGTTTTTTTCTGTTAATAAAGTAATAGATACTCAATATATTTACTGTCAAAAAGTGAATCTGTAAAAATTTATATGCTTTCATATTTAATAAATAAATTGCTTATCATTTACTTTCGAAAAAAAAACGACAGGTCCTTTTTTTAGAAAATCGAATTTTACTTCTCGCATAAAAACGTATTCTGCACAGTTCGTGTTTTATATTGTAAAATTGAAAATTAATACATTTTTGAATATAGGTGATGCATGTGTCTAACTTCAATTTTTATTTCATGCAGCCAACATTTACTTGAGGATTTGATCACGTTTAAAATGGAATCGTTTTTGTTTGATTTCTATCTGACTATATAAGTTTTTTTAAATATTCTCGACCATCGTCTCCATCAATAAGACGCATGCCTTTTTACACACATGGAAGCAGTTTGATGATCAAGACTCAATTTCATTGTTTACTTTATATATATTTCCCGGGCGACAATTGATGAATACATCAAAGTTTTCTTGTTTTTGTTGTTTTATGTTCCTTAAAAATCCTGTAAGCTCGGACTACATAGTATTAATTTTATAGCCCCAGTCCACGAACGTTTTGACAACCCCTCTTATTAAATTTAAATATCCCAAATCAGTCTGCATTTCTCTAATTTAAAAAATTAAATAGTGCAATTACAACCCTTAATGTCATACATTATTGCATTAATCAGGTTGGAGAGAATACTGGAAATCGGATATTATATGTACACGTGAAATCGCGTATAATACACGATATAAGGGTATATTTGTATCCATGAAATCGGGTAATCCGTGCAACTCTCTATATAAAAAAATAATAATACTAAATAAAGCATCGGTGCATTATGCCAGTTAAAGTTACTTATTTATCAGTATCACGGGGACTTATTTTCATGAAACCTAATTTATATGGTTGTCAAAAGAGTTTAAAATCACACGACAGACAC
Source organism: Saccostrea cuccullata (assembly GCF_032062105.1). Lineage (NCBI taxonomy): Eukaryota > Metazoa > Mollusca > Bivalvia > Ostreida > Ostreidae > Saccostrea > Saccostrea cuccullata. The sequence continues at coordinate 38,772 of NW_026925996.1, read as the reverse complement.
TGCTGGGGTGACAAAGGACACACGGTGGCGTTTTTATTTCTCAATATATTTTCTAAAAACAAATAGGTACAATTTCTTTGTCTTTATTCCCCAATGAAGTATTCCATTAATATAATTTTTAATTCGTGCATTATTCACAAAATATGAAACTTAAAAGAAATTAAACGGCTAACGCTGTTTTATGTACTTATGGATAAGTAGCACAAGGAGAGGAATGTGCATGCGTGCCCTTTCTTCAGCACAGATAACTTTCTACAAAAGAAACGTTCATTGAAAGGCTGGCCCCCGAACCTTTTAGTTCTAGCATAGTCAAATAAGTACTAAAAAAAGGAAGGAATGCATATGTATATAAAAACTTTAAGAAGTTTGCCTACCCTACCCGCAGCCCTCCCTCCTTTACAATAAGATTTTAGACTGTTGGTACACTTTAGTAATTATTTTAGGTAAAAATAACAAATTGACTCATTTTGACTTTTCCTCTCTTGATCTTTTTATACTTATTTGTATTTAACCCTTAATTGACATCAAATTTGAAGTTCTTTTAATTCTCATTTGCAACGAAAACATTTGTTCAAATTTCTATCAAAAAATTAAGCACATGCAAAAAGCAAAAGAAAGCATGTAATTCTTAAAACCCTAGCACAATGATGCGTAATGGGAACAATTAGAGATTCTGAACCTGTGTTATAAGAGGATTTATGCTCTTGCTATTCTTTGTTCTTCTTATGTCTTTGCTCTATTGTCAATTGCATCTATAAAATTATTGTTAATATGATTTGAGGGTTTAAAACAAAGGATTCAAGTCTCAGTATCTGTTTTAATTTCATACAAACGTTGATAAGGTCAAGTTTTGATTCTTAAATTTCACCCCAGCTAACTTATTCTTTACTATTCATTTTAATGCAATGTCTTGAATAGACCTTGTTTTCCAGCTTCCCACCCACTTTGAAACTATTTTTTATGAAAACTGGTCACATAAGGTGTAATGAATTCATTAAAGATTCAATAATAAGAGAAAATCTAGTTTAATGTTATATGATTTCTATGTTGTATGCCATCGAGCTGATGACATTATTTATTGAACAGCTCTCATATAACACCGGCAAAATATCTCACCAATTAAGATCTCCTAGAAAACAAATATGCTAGATTAAAAAAAAATATGAATAAAAAGAATGATTAACAAATATTGAATATTATACAGAAAAAAAGTCAAATTAACTGGATATGACGTCAAAATCCCGGTTTGGGTGTGGGTGATTTTTTTAATCATTAAAGGTTGCGACTGCGGCGTTTTAATATAAGGTTATGGAGATAACGAACACTATTCAATCTCAAAGTACATTAAACAATATACAAAATAAGACCAGAGCAAACACGGACCTCCGAAACATCAGAGGTGGGATCAGGTGCCATTGATGAGTGAGCATCCCATGCCGACCGGTCACACCTGCCGTGTGCTCAGGAACATCTGAGACACACCCAAAGCTTGCCTGCCAGTGAATTTAAAAATTGATCGAACGTAGAACATACTCTTGCGTATCGAATCAACTTAGAGATATAAATCCCATATGTAGAAATAAGGGTATATTGCTCTACCCAGGTTATTAACCAAAAAAAATGATAAAACAAGGATATCAACAGTCTCCTTTTAAAAGATTCCATGTGGCAGGTTGTATTATCTATTCAGGCTTTATAAGCAAATGCAATATTTTAATAGGTAAGATGCTGAATTACAATTTTTAAATTACTTGTTAGGACATTATTTACATTCTGAAATTTCAACGGATTTTTTAGTTCAAGGCGCAAATTGCGGAAGTGAACAGTGTACAGGAAATGCTTGCTTCTCCGTCTTTTATTGATTTTGTTCCTCTTTCAGAATATCAAGATAACGGAGTCCATGCTACTAAATAACTATGATATGTAGGGGGATTTTTAATTACTAGCTATTATGTTACATTTTAAATTTCAAGAATTTACTTGTATGTCTTTTCTTTGTCGTCTTCCTTTCTTTCAGTAACATCTAGTCCTGAAAAAAATACAATATTTTCAATTTTCAGCATATTTATGTAAATGGTGTTTAAAAGATCATTGCCCAGTGCATGCAAAAGCTTTTTATACATCCTTCACAACTTATAGTGTAAAATATTCCTGATACAACACTGACAAGTGATACATGTATAGTTATGCATAACAGATTACAAGTTTTAAGGGGGGAATTTTTTAAGAAACTGCTTAGTTACTCGTTGTTGTCATAAATAGGCAATTCGAAAATTAGACCCCACGAAACTTCCGTAAACTGTACCAAGATTGCAAGATATTTATATCTTCGTTTGGGGAACATAATAACAGAAGCTTTAATAAAATATCAGAGTATTGTATACTTGACGGATATTTAAGGGTAGAGAATTTGGTCCCATTAGGGATTGAAATCCTTAATCTGAATATGCATTTCTTTTTGTGTTGAGTATATTTAAAAAAAAATGTACGTTGTCCAGACCCAGTTTACACCGAACATATAAATTGGATAGCTTTATTCAGTCCTTATAATTTAAATGTTTTGATTCATTTAATTTATGAACAAAATTGATCTTCATTAAAAATCACTTCAACGGTTCCAATTGTACAATATTGAAATGTTACGTCAGGCGGATCAATGTGTTTTTATGCAAGTGATTGTGACATACGTAACCCAATTTTCTATGCAATAAAAAGTAAGTTCTTTATCCAATAAAATACCACATTATAACCATAATTAAATAAAATAAGTATATAATGCAATCTTTTTCCTTCCGTAGAATATAATTCATTTTTTTTCACTTGCGTAGATGATGTAAGTTAAAAAAATTAATTGCTCTTTGTTGCACTTTTCTGTGCAAGATGTAAAAGCATAATATTTGATAGCTTGCGAAGGATATTGATAAATAGAGAAGTTTAATTAAAAAAAAGTAAATTATCTATAGTTACGACACAGAATATTTGACTTTGCCACTTCTTCCGGAATTTGGTTTTAGCTGTTGATTTAAAATGAATATTTCAAGGAAGGGCTTTTGAGCTTCTCAGATCATTTGTTATTGTTTAACACCTTCTCATGTTGCACTAAAAAATGTAGGAAATATTGCCCCCCCCCCCCCCGCCATACTTTCCCTGTGTCTGCTCTTTGGATACTTAGTGCACATTTTGTCGTTAATATATACAGAACGGATGTTTGCATTCATTGTACGTTACAGTCCCACTTTCTAAGATATTTTATGATTGAGAATAAAACATATTGGACATATGATTATGGACATTTTCGGGGGAAAGGTGAAACTGGCAATCATGATACATCGATAAAAATGTTATAAGTAATAAAACTTATTATAATGTTTGAACACTTTAAAAACATTCAAACCATTATTTTGTGAATGATTTTTCTACAAGAGAAGAGAAAATAAGGAAAAGAGGTGAATTTAAAGTTTTGGATTCCTGAAACAACATATTGTCGGCTAGTTATAAAATCTTTGAATTGGGCAGTCGCATGCTGTTACGCAGTTTCCGGAGCTTCTTCAGCCCTTTGAACTGAGAACAGAATGTAAGTTTACATTAAACATTTTATAGCTATAAATTTTCATTTAAATGATTTTATTTTAACCTTCAATATTAAGGAATTATTTCAGCTATAATGGTTATTTCCCCCCCCAAAAAAAAATTACTGCCAACATTTTATGATTTTACATCTTCCTTGGAAAGTAATCTTGTTTCCATCTGTTGAATTGCAATATAAAATAAATATGTTCATATATTTCAAATTATTAAAGTTTGCTACCAATTACACGTAATTATATATATACATGTTACAAACAAAAACCATTTCTATATTTTTTTTCCTCCAAAGTCGCATTGTACATGCCTACATGTACTTACATGTACATCTATGGGGAGTTTTGTGCAAAATTATAAAAACTAGTACTAGTACGGTTCAAATCTGCACAAAATATGAAGAAAAAAATTATCAAAGCGAGCTGTTTCAAACCTTTTTATAAGATAACTACTTTGATAGTGTAACAGAGACAGGTAAGTGCCATTGCTTAATTGGGGCTGACCCAAGACCTCTGGCTTTCCAGTCCAGTCCAGTCCAAAGAAAATACTATATGTTAAACATTTATTCACAGAAACATATGTCACGTTATACGTCAAATGAGAGACAAGGAACAACTCTATAAGAATCAATAAACAAGAGGCCCATTGACCACATCGATCATCTGATCACTGTGGTTACATTTAGGAAAATGTAGAAATTGTTTTGTAATTGAAAACTTTAAATCTTAAAGAAGTCCCATGACCAATCATGGCTTTGTTATTTTTGAGAAGAAGATCTTTAAAGAATGTTATATATATATATATATTACTATGTAAAACTTTGGTCGTCCATTTTGGCCCCGCCCTACTCCTGGCGGCAATAATTTGAACAAATTTGAATATACACTACCTGAGGATGCTTCCATATAAATGTGATCAATCATGACTTTACTATTCTTGAGAAGAAGATTTTTAAAGAATTTTCTATATATTTATATGTCAAACTTTGATGGCCATTTTGACCTCGCCCTACCCCAAGGGGTCATGATTTGATTAAACACGAATCACAAAACCTGAAGATCCTTCTATATAAATATGATCAATTATGGCTTTACTATTCTTGAGAGAAGAATTTTCCTATATATATCTATGTTAAACTTTAATCAGCCATTTTTGACCCACCCCTACCCCTTGGGGTCGTGATTTGAACAAACTTGAATGTACATAACCCAGGGATACTTCCAAATAAATATGATCAACTATGGCTTTGCAAGTTTTGAGAAGATTTTTTTTAAAATCCTATATTATTTCTATGTAAAATTTTGGTCGGCCATATTGGCACCGCCCTACCCCCGGGGGTCCTGATTTGAACAAACTTGAATTTAAACAACCTAGGGATGCTTCCATATAAGTTTCATCTTTCCTTGCACAGTGGTTCTTGAGAAGGAGATTTTTAAAGAATTGTCCCATATAATTCTATATAAAATTTTGGTCGGCCCTAGTGCCCCCACCCTTACCCTGTGGGTCATGATTTGAACAAACTTGAATTTAATCTAGCTGAGAATGTTTTCCCATAAGTTTCATCTTTCCTGGCACAGTGGTTCTTGAGAAGAAGATTTTTAAAGAATGCCACTAAATTTTTATCAATTCCCAATTATCTCCACTTGAATGAGGATTTGGCCCTTCCCTTGAACAAACTTGAATCCCCTTTACCCAAGGATGCTTTTTAGCAAGTTTGGTTGAAATTGGCCCAACGGTTCTTGAAAAAAAGTCGAAAATTTGAAAAGTTTACAGACAGACATACAGACGGACGGACAGACGGACAGACGGAATACAGACAAAATGTGATCAGAAAAGCTCATTCGAGCCTTCGGCTCAGGTAAGCTAAAAACTGAAAATGTCAAAATTCTTCGTTAAGGGAGATTTTGCTTGAAAGTCCTCTCCGATTTCAACGGACAATTGCTATCGTTATGCCGTTGTGCAAATCACGTGATGTAGGCTGTCACCTAATATGATCCGTAGCTTTTTGATACAGAAGCTAAATGATTTTTCGGACTCTGGTATTTTGCACGGTTATTTTTTTAATACTAAAAACAGCCCATTTGTCAGAAATGGCGAAATCTCGACCAAATAATGGGTTGACAAGAATATCCGTTTCTAGAATGAGCATATTGATCATCGTAACGCGAATTCCATGTTTTGGTAACGTTGTTTTATAAATATAAACAGAATATGGGTGTTTTTTGTTAAATCTTATTTGATATGTTTAAGACCGCAGAAAAGTAATTGGCAAGATTCTAAATATGCAGATTACATCGTTTCTGTCTGTTACAAACAAAACATACAAAGATAGAAGATGAACTGGGCGGGTACGATTACAACGTCTGTTTTTAGCTTGTATAAATATCTTTTTTCGCTTTCAGGAAAATAAACTGAAGAGTGCCATCACTTTTTCGAAACTATCGGCATTTTAAGTGAAATATGTGGATTTTTGGAAGACTGCTTTTTAAAAACTGAGGGCACTTGTCACTGGGGACTTTGGAACGATAAAAACACTTACTGCGCCAATGTCCGGAGTACTAGATAAATTTCTAAACTTGTAAACAATTTATCGGTATATGGTGCCCCTTTCTATATAATTGAAATTTTTTGAACGTGCCGAAACAACAATCAATCAAATAATCAAATTATCAAATTATGTCAAAAATATAATAAAAATCAATCTATTCAGTTTTATATATACAGTTACCTGTGTTTGGTACAGCACACATTATATCATCGTCTTCATTGAAATTCTGTAATAATTGTAAAGGTATATGTTTATTACATTGTATGCATTTACATATGACGTTTATGTTAGAGCTGAATACATTTTTTTAAAAAAGTAAACATTTCCCATAGTGACTTCGTCACCTTTTTAAGTGTATCCCAGATAATATCTTTAACAGCAAGTTTTCTGTTAAAGCCGCACTCAGCACAATTAATGACTTCTTCTTCCATTTTGGACTCTGGTATGAAATGGGAGAGAGAGATGTTTGATTTTCCAAAAACTGTTTTCTGACACAAATATCCAACCTCGTAATTACAATGCACGAACTTTTCGGTCAGTTCATCTAATAGCTTAGCAATTTTTCCACGAATACCTAAATAATCAGGCATTTTTGAATTGTGTAGGTCAAGGTACTGGACAAGTATCATATCTGTACTGTGCATTCCTACTAGAACCTTGCTTTGTTCAACAAAGAAAACAGTTGCAGTTTGGTAAATGCACAAAAATTTCATATCAACAATTCTCCATTTCAACTGATTGCCACAAGCAGCAATTAAGCGATGAAAGAGATCTTTTGGTACGTAACGAAACTTGAAACACAGAAGGGAGGAATTCTGCAAATTTTCAAACTCTGTTGTTGGAAATTTTTGTTTGTTCATACAAGGACAGTACCAAATACCGTGCCCTGTAGTATCCACATGGGGAGTAATCGTCGTGAGAAGATTTAGTTTTACCATTAAAGAAATTATTTCTGTTTTCATTGCATTGTAACGGTTATCTTGTTCACACCTTTTCCAGATTGAAAATAAAAGAGAACTGGATAACAGTCCATTGTTATTAAACGATTTCCAATCTTCATAAAGGTCTTGGGGTATATCCAGTTTTGCGTGATACTCATCTGTGATTACATGTTTAAATGCGTCAACAAACCATTGAACATCTAAAATTACGAAGTTTCTGAGACGTTCCTCGTCAAAGAATAGAATGACCCCTATATTATGCAAAAAACGCAGTGGTGATATTAGATCATTTTTGTTTCGAACGCCAACTCTACTTTTAATACACTTCTGTAGTAATTCATCTAACATGATTATTTTCGAACTCTTGAGCTTTCTTATCTGATTTTCAATATGGAACCAGGACAATGGAATTGTCTTTCCCCAGTTCGGTAGTGTCTTCACAACTTTCATTATGCAGTTCTTAATTTCTTGAAGGTTTTCATTTGGTCCCCCAAATCCAGTGCAAAATGCATTTGAATAATCTATGTTTTTATTAAACATGTTTAACTTCTCGCGGAGGTCCTTCCAATAGGCTTCAGCTTCCTGAAAAAAATAATTTGATTACATATAGTACATTGATAAATTTTGTTATCAGAGTTTCCAAATTTCCGTGGATTTTTTTTATATAACAAGACAAATAAGTAAACATTAATAATTAAAACGATATAAAATCATGTCATCCTTCAGCTCTATGATAAAATATTTACATTTGCAATTTTTTTCCTTTATATAACACTACTGAAAGCAATGCGTATCTATAACTGTATAAATACAGGTACAGGGTCAAGAGGTCATATATGTGCGTATCTATAAACTTTTGACGTAATTTCTCTGTGACGTCATAAAGGGTCGACGCGCGTTCATTGGATACATGCATTCCGTTTGGTTTGAAAAGTTACGCATATCATACGTTGAAAGTCACAATCAGGCAAAAGTATGAATAAGTCACAAATGTAAATATAAATAATAAAGTATCGTTTTTAAGCATCTATCGGGCTATAAATACAGGTAGGTACGAGATTAAATTTATCATAAAGCCCTTCGGAATTTAATCTCGTGACCAACCCGTATTTATATCCCAATATATGTTTATAATAAAGAAATAAAGTATAATTTATGAATTATACCTTATTTCTTAATTATAGTCAATAGCTCGGCTCGACAATTACGAATTACACCTGAGCATTCGTTACATAAATATAGTTGAATTAGAAATAAAAGCATTTGAAAAAAGTTATAAACGTTTTGCTAAAAGAATTGACAAGGAATAAGTTTATTGAGGAAATATATCTTGGTATGAAAAGGACTTTAGTAAATTTGTTCAGAATCCATACTCCATTTATCATTTATAATGCTAGAAATTTTATTTCCCATAGTTTCTTATGGAAAAGCTTCGATAAATTATTATAGGATTTTAAATGTACGTTTTTAGAACAAATTGAACACATAATATTTCTGCCAAAAAATTGCACTTTAAAGTCAAAAATAAAAAAATATTGTTAATTAAAACTGAATAGCAAGAGTCTTTTTTAAATAACACTTAATTAACAGGTTATTAACAGGTTAAGCATAAAACCTTGAATGTAATTATATTGGGTACATCCCACTGAATAATTTTAGAATCGGTAGAAGAAAGTAGTACGGAAAAAATTACATGTCCCTTAATTTGCACACTTTATTATCATTATTATTATTATTATCAATTTACAAAGCGCAAAATCACACATAGTTTCTATGCGCTGTACAATGGTTTTGCTAACATTTAAAAACAATATATCAATAAAACCTATAAATCTATTATGGAAAGTAATAATCGATAAAACAAAAAGGACCTTAAATAAAACATGGTAGTAAGATGAAATTGGTTAACGTAGACAAGTCAAAATAAAATGAAAATAAAAACTGTTATGTACACAGGAAAGTACTTCTGAAGTTGAGTTTACGAGAGGTAACACATGGAGTCCTAGATGATATGCTAGAATTTTACATTTTAATTTGACTTGCATGAAAAAAATTGGGCAGATGTACAACATGTAAACTGAGCCTCACACTTGTTGATAAGGAGTATTTTTTCTACCAAACACCTTGGCAAATGCAATTTATCAAGAAGATCGGCCGAATTATTTTGTGTATTATAACGCCAGTGAGAACTCTGAATTTCCCCAATTTCATTTTCATTTTTACAGGTTTCCGCAGACAAATGCATTTTGCCGTGAACGAATCTGAGATGCCACCTCGAAAGCTAAACCAAGGAAAGACAAGTTGATGTGCTATGATTTAAGGGATCACTCATTTCTGAACGAAAATAAGGGACATCGCTATGAGAAGAAACGTTAACATTGTCGCCGTAGGAAAGGAATTTGTGGACTGTACCCATATTTGGAAGCCTTTAACTAAGTGAAAGATGTCATGGATCTTAAATTTATTACAAATTTGGTGCTTTCCATTATTTTCAATTCTTCATATTTATTGACAAAACAATTCTGATATTGTTGATACACATTTTCAAACAATTTGATACAGTAATAAAGTGTCTATAGCCCCCCCCCCCCCCCAACAGTCAACATGCTCATAATGTATCATCCATTGTTTACACATGTGTCATGTAGATTAGATGTATCGATTTATATCATTTATTTTCAGAATCATAATTATATAAATTGATAAAAAAGCAATTATGTAGACGTACATGATCCACTGTGGTTTATTTTCAATACACAAAAATTCACAAATGAGGTCGGGATCGGTATTCGATCAAAGTCAAGGTCAAAGTGAAAGTAAATTTAGCAGAAAGTTATCAAAACTGTTCAGTGCAGTGTTTAGCAGTACATAAGTGTAGGGCATTTGTATTTATACACATGAGGCAAGAGGTATACCTTAGTATTTTTAAGTAAGCAATTTAATGTTTTTGGAACATGATGATCAACACGTCACATATGTGTCATACATCATTTCAGATCAGTTTCGCGATCAAGCTGGGAAAAGCTGTCTGGTAGTTAAATTGATTGTGTTAACATGCACATTAACTGATTATTTCTCATTTTTTAGCTATTGCATTACATGAATTTGTTGAATGCACCATTATTGTCAGTACTAGTAAAACATGCTTTTTACCTATTCTGTTGAATTAACTTAAATACCAATGTTAACAGTGTGATTTCGAGTGAGAGCAAATTCATCATTTTTACTTAATTTCAAGTTATGGGCAAAAAAGAAATAGGGTAAAATAGTATGTGTTGAATGTCTGTATGTCTATGTGTCTGTCTGTCTGCAAATGTTATATTGTGTCATTTATTGTATTGGCTTTATTGTATTAATTTTTTTTTTTAGATTCATGGTGATTAGTACAGGAAAACCATGAGGTTCATCCAGATGGTGTTTTAAATTATTTGCCAGCAAATGCACACCCATTTGAATACATCTTGAAACATCACAAGCAAAATGAGACAGTTGGCAAAATGTGTAAATTAAATTTTTTTTCTAAAAAAAATTCATTGAAGTAGGGGATGGGTGGGGGTTGGGTTCGGGGTGAGTAAATTTACGTATTAAATAGGTGATAAGAATGTAAAAGTATTTATCTATAACTTACTGTACATGCAGTGCTATATACATTTTACAGCTCAAATACAGTACCGACCGGACACAAACTAACACCAGAGCGAACCGGAGCAGACCCCGGGTTGGCTTCACGGGTTCGCGCGGGGTCCGCTTCGGGTTCGCTTTCAGAAATTTTGGGACCGCTCCGGGTGCGCTTTGGGTGCGCTCCGGGTTCACTCCGCGTTCGCTCAGGGTCAGCTCTGGGTCCGCTAGAGCGAACCAGGTGTTCGCTTCCTGGGACCGCTTTACGCACTGATGCGTGAAGCAGACCCCGCTCTAATCTCACCGCCAGTAAGCCCCGCCCCTTGTATATTCCAATACAGTAATGGTATTGTGGATCGATCATTGTTGTTTATGCGACGATGCGGACATGTACACTGTACATGTAAACAGTGACATTATGGAGAACATTGATAATTTTTTTAAATTAAACTATTTATTCGACGTAGATTTACACGTACATTAATAATTCATTTCATTGATTTCTCTATCCCGAGAAATTCAAACTAATTTAACAGCGAGTTTTAAGGCATTTAATTATTTTTTTCTTAAGTTATAACGAGAAAACAAAAAATAAGAGGAAGAAAAGAGTGTCTAATTGATTTTCAGTGTATCGTGTACAAGTGAAACTGACGAAAGAAATTTAAACTAAATACCTTTAAAATTCATGCTTTATATAGTTTAAAAATACATTTGTTATTCCTTACGTTTTGCTAAATCGTAGTTTGAATGTTCACTAAACAAGCGAATTATGATATCGCATCTATAAATTACATGTAACCTTTTGTACATCTGATATATTTAGATTTCATTTATAGTACGGTAGTTACACATTAAAAGGTCGTGATAAATATTTACCGGACATTTTCTAAAAAAAAAAAATACACTGTATATATGAGCTTTTTCACGGTCAAAATTTTGGAGCGAGAATGACTTTTATCAGAATAAAGAAATTTCATTTCACAAGTTTAGAAAAGTGGATGGTTCTTAGAATTTTTTCTCCGAAGAACTGGAAAATGAAGTACATTTGGAAAACATTAGTAATATTTCAATAAAAAAAAACGAATATAGACAAATCACATTCAGTAAAGGTTTACAGGTGAAAATAAATTTCAGAATATGTTATCTTGGCGCTAAAAGTGTAATATAAACCTTAGAAAAATATACCAAGCCAGGTGAATTTTAAGAGGAAGATAGAAATGACAAAAAACTGGCAATATCACAGAGGCTGATTTTTGTCATTTGGCTTTTCCTAATAAAATTGACTTGGCTCGGTATATTTTTCTTAAGTTTATATTACACTTTTAGCGCCAAGATAACATATTCTGGAATTTATCTTCACCTGTAAACCTTTACTGAATGTGATTTGTCTATATTTTTTTTTTAATTCAAATATTACTAATATTTTCCAATTCTTTTTTCGTATTCCAGTTCCTAGAAGAAAAAAATCTAAGAACCATCCAAATTTCTAAACTTGTGACATGATATTAAACCTTTTTCAAAGAACAAATTTGTATCATCTGTCCTTAATATAAATATCTTAGCACTGTTTTTGTCTTAAATGAAAAGTAAGGGAAAAGTGATGATACACATGTATTAAGCTATCCATTATTATGATGTAATTGTGATGCCATAGATGAGTAAATTTGCATTGGCCTAAAAATTGCTTTGAAACAAATGATTGTATATAGGAGTATAAAGGCTTATATTTTTTTTTTATTCATAGACCAAATTCATGAGTGATACATCAGTGGACAGGAAATAATCAGCACTTTCTTATTTTACTACTTTTGGGGTATTTGGTAATTTATTTATTTTTTGTTGTCATTTCTGGAAAAACTATGAATTATAGGGTGAAAAATGGTCATATTTTATGCGGAAGTAGATTACTTTTTAAAAATAAGTGAACTTGATCCAATTAAATGCTTTATTATGATTTGACTATGTGTATTTAAAGTTATGAAGGTGAATAACAATGGTATAAATATGTAAATAGGCTATAATTTGACTTAAAACTTGGATGCAGTTTTGGCTACATAGGAGCTCTTTTTAAGCATATTACACATAGAACTGTAAATGCTGTTAAATTTTAATTAATGGTTGAATTTTCATGAAACTTGGCATGATGTCTCTACTTTTGCTCTAGATTGAAAAACAGTCTGAAATATTGTCAAATCCAAAAAATGCTTTTTTATATTGGGTACATCCCACTAATTATTTTTAGAATTGGAAGGACAAGAAAGTAGTGCAGAAAAAATTACAATTCCCAAATTTGCAGACTTGCATAAAAAAATTGGGCAGATGTACTAAACTGAGCCTCACATTTGTTGATGAGGAGTATCTTTCCTACCAAAAGCTTGCCAAATGTAATTTATCAAGAAGATAGGCTGAATTATTTCGTGTATTATAACGCCAGTGAGAATTCTGAAATTCCCCTACTTTCACTTTCATTTTTACAGGTTCCCGCTGACAGACGCATTTTGACGGAAAACAAATCTGACCTGCCACCTCGAAAGTTGAACCAGGGAAAGACAAGATGGTGTGCTTTGATTTGAGGGGTCACTCTTTTCTGAACGAAAATTAGGGACATCGCTATGAAAAGAAATGTTAACATTGTTACCTATGGAAAACAATTAGAGGACTCTACCCATACAATTATTTAGACTTTTTTTTAAATAATCATCTTGTTGTGTTTTTTTGTGATGTGTCTTTGAAACACATTTGGTATACCTGTTTAGTTTTTCCTTCTGCATGAGTGCCTATGAGAATTACTGGAGCAGCACTAGGAGATATCTTGTCACCTTTCTTCTCTGCAGCCTTAGCCCCGGCAGAATGAGTGAGAATTGATTGAAGCCAATACTCTATATATTCTAAAATTAACAATATGTAGAAGATAACATTTCAAAACGAAATGAAATTGAAGACCACTTTGATATACATTTATTGACTGGGTTTGAGGGCAGGTTTAACGGACACAAGAACGAAACTATTTACCTGAGGTTGTAAGCTTGAAGGAAAACAGCTTGTTTCGAGCGTCGAAAAATGTGTTTTGCCCGAATACACGGTCCAAAATGTTTTGTTATACTTTTCACTGTATATATATCTTGATGTATATTTCTCTTACCCTCATTACAGTTCTGTGGAACTGCTGCATGAATGCATATAATGACCCCCACCGTAAGGCCTTGGCTGTCCAACAACTCATCGACAAAACATACTCTGCGGTGAAACATCGTTTTTTTATGTCTGCTAAGTTAACCGTGGGAAAGTTTGATTTTTTTAGGTATAGAACTATATAGGACACAAAGACATGATATTTAAATGTTAAACAAAAGTGAACCTATGTCTTTCATTTCAATCCAGTTGAGACTCTAAGACATGCATAATTGCCTTACCTTAGATTACATGCACTTATCAATGGATGCATTTGATGTTTTGTTCTTTTAAAAATATGAATATCGAAATATATTACCTAGGTAAGTCCAATTGTCATAAATAGATCTTTCCATCTTCTTCCGTCCATCACTTATATCATCATGGGTATGCCCTTGGTTGAACATTGCATTCGTTTTGTCATAAGCTACAACATCACTCAAATCTTTTGACATGTCAAAAACCAACAAGTAAAAATCACTTGAGGAAAAGTAAATGTGATGACAGGCATAGTAAGCAAATTGTCCAGCAAAGTCAAAGAATGTTATTATTTTTTCACCCTTTTCGGAAAAAGATTCTAATACTGCCTGCGTTATTGAAACTTTTGTTGAGTCATCTTTGTCATCAGACCTTGTGCTATTGATATTCATTTGAAACATATCCTCAGTCGGTTCCTTCGTCAAGGTCTCGTTTAGATTTGTTTCTTCCGTGTTAGCATTTTCATTTGGTGTAATTTCATTTGGATAGGTTAGTTCTGTGACTTGAGAAGTATTGGTTTCTGGAGTAATTTGAGTTGAATTGTGAACATCCCTAATGTTTCCATCCCTGACATAACAATCCTCAGATTGCTGGCTTTTAGGATCCTCTTCAATTTGAATTTTGACAGCAGTTGGATCAGTTTGCTTCTTTATATTTGAACGAAGGCATGCTTTGTTTTGGTTAGCTGTGACTAAAAAATGTAAGAAAAAAGTCAAATGATAGATTTTTTTCTTTTATTAGTATATTCATATTATATCTGAATATAATGGAAAAAAAGTAAATTGAAACCTAACCCTAACTCTATCCCTAACCTTGAAAGTCCATTTAACAATTCAAAATAGGACCAGGGCGGACCTCTGAAACATAAGAAATTGGATAAGGTGCCATGGAGTATTTAGCATCCGTTACCGACCAGTCACACCCTCATTGTTCTCCTTTTCATGAATGATATATAACGAAACATTCCGTCAATGGTTCAGTATGCAAATAATAACCTAACACTAAGGTTGATAAGCGTCGATCAACATTTTACTCAATGATAAAGTGTATTTGCTGACAAGGTCATTGTATCGACCATAAAACTTACGAAATGATGACTTTAAACGAGACTGCTGATATCTTGGTATTCGTTTGTACAACTTATTTGTCAAAAATTTAACTCGTTTAAGAAACAAATCTTTAATTTCAACTGACCCTCAAGTCCTTCCTCATTCATTGTAAACATATTGACATTAACATCTATTCCTCGTGTTGATGGAGGATTTGGCATTCTTTCCCCCCGAAGTCTACAGAGAAGGCTTGATTTTCCAGCTCCCTCATACCCAACAAGCATCCCCCGTGCAATGTAGACAAGATGCTGGCCCTGCTTAAGATCTTTGAGAAATTGGGAAATACCATTTCTTCCTAAACTGAGAATACCTTTAGGAATTTCCACTGAAAATAATACATTTTAGAATTAGGTAAAAATCTACATCATCTTTGCTTAGCAAATTTAAAATTTGTCTGTACTAGTCGTATATGTATAACCATCAATAAGATGTATAAAAAACGTTTAGCATTCTATACTCTATGGGAAACGGAATTGGAAATTTTAGAAATAAAAAAAATAGAGCTGTCCAAACGGGACAAAATACCCCCCTCTGGGTTTTTCAGAATTAAGTTTTTGCATAATAAAGAAATGTATCACACATGAATAATGAAATGTTTCTTTCAGTGACCTTGAACTTCAGTAAATGACCTTGGGTCAAGGTCATGACACACTCCTTGGCCATGGAAAATCTTTGTGTGAAATGAGAACCTACCATGTTTATCCATAAGAAAGATATGGACCAGAGAGAAATTAAGACAATTTTCTTCCAGTGACCTTGAACGTCTCTAAATGATTCAAATGCCTGAGATTTAAACCCTTCTCTTTAAAAAGTAATTTAAATACAACTGTTTAATTTTTGGTAGAAAAAACAGGAAAACACATCATTGGTTTTCGATACAGTTTTGCTTGCAAACCGAATTATTCGTGTTTCTATTTCAACAAGTAAAGAATGAAGAGGTTCATGATAAAACACTTGAGGCAGAACATTAGCTCAGCTTGGTTAGTCAAAATAGTATTTTTTATGAATTGAGATTTCTATGCAATGTAAACATATGGTTAAATAAACACGATTTATTTTATTACCTAAGCACACAAAGATTTAAATATATTTTTCTAAAGATATACAGTTTAAGCAACACAGTTTCTTACTTATGTGGGATAAAACTTACAAACGTCTTCGATGATTTTGTGACACGTTTTGTCTTCGATTGACTTATTGGTCATGATGTCGAATTGTAGTCGTTGCACCACAACTTTAAATTGCTCGGAATTGACAGTGCAGCATACTTCATCTTTGTCTTTTCTGTATCCCGGAGATCGGCAATAAATGCTTATGTTTTGAGAACAAGCATGTTCGAGGAAGAAAGCTAAAAAGCCATCTTCCTGTTGAAAAGACTCAAAAACTTTATCAGGGAATTTTAATTGATAGCCTTGAGATTCAGTTAGAATGCAATCAGATTGTCCATTGTTAAGAGTTTTGAGGATATTCTCTATGGTGTTTTTTTGAAACTTTCCATTACAATAATTCCAGGAAAGTTTAAGTTTTTCTTCCCAATCAATTTGTTTATTCCTTTCGAATCGGAAATCATCTAGAAGCAGACAACAGAGCAAGAAACTCCGGATTTCCTTTGAATTGTTCTGTATTTCATCTATAAAATAAAACAAAAACTTATTATCTAAGATGCTTTATGTACAGATATTTTTTTAAGGAAAGTAGAGTTTGCAATACTTTTAACAATGATATTATTTTAATGAGGAAAACTTCTCTTCAAATTTTATAGAAAAATATTTATTGGCAATTCTACCATATAAACGGTAATTTTTCACTGCTGTGAATGTTTACGAGTTTCGGTTGAAATAATTTGATTTAATTTTTAACGCGTCAATTTTTTACGAAATGAGCATGTCTGTAAAAATTACAATATTACAATGGTGAATTCCTCGATCATTGTTTTTAGTTTTTTTTAATGGGTTAACACACAATTTCATGTCTGAACAAACTGTTTCAAAAATAACAATGACCGTGATATCCAGAGTCGATTCATTAAACGATGACATGTTTATACATCTACCCGGTAAGTACCTTTATATATCACATGCCCTGAATTGATTGCCATTTTACAATTTATACACATGTCCACGAATCATTATTGTCGGGCCCCTAATGTCCGTCTTCATTTCAATGGAAACAAAAAGAGACAACTCAAGCCATCATGATTAGACTGAAGTTAACATAGTTACAACGGGTCCAGATTGCAGCATATTAAAATATCGACGTTTTTACTGCAAGCAAATTAAAATGAAAAAAAGTTAAAAGTCTAAAAAAAAAGCTGATATAATTTGAAGACTTCAGTCTGTAATGATTAAGCTATTAACAGAAAATAGGTCCCTTCAGAGGAACCAGGTAATTGACGATGTTTGTATAATTTTTGTATTAATTAAGATTTACTTGTTTGATCCTAATTGATAATCAATGAAAAAGTTTCCAAAATACCAAGGATTGTCAGTACTTATTCTATACCCTACAGGTACTCACATAGTAGCTGAATGACAGTGATAACACTGCAATTTTCTCATCAATTTAAAATTAAGGCGAGACCTTTTCAATTTTTGTGATATTTAAGCATTTAAATTTATCGGATTTAAAAAAACTCGTAAAAAACCCTTTATGGTATATGTCACCGGGTTCACAGGTGCATGAAAGTCGGTCAATATATCGGGTCTCAATAGCTTAGTTGGCAAAGCATGCCAGAGGCCTTGGGTTCGAGTCCCGCTTGAGACTTGACTTTGCACCACGTGTGACATATATTATTAAGAGCAATTGTCTGTTATCATTAATACTTTGTTATTCTCAGAACTCGACAACGGAATGATATATCAAATAAAGAATGACTGCATTAAGTACATAATTTAAAATCGTTTTGGCTATCCATTTTAGCCTTACATTACAATATATCGTTACATTAATTTATGATTATTATGAAAGTATATGCTATCTATATTTATGCCTTGAATTTTTTGTCATACATATTTCAATGAGACTGAAAAAAAACATGAATAAGCTTAAAATTTTGGTAATTTGAACTTGGCCAATTTCGAATTAAAGTATCTTCATTTAAGCCCTAGTGATGAAACATTTGGAAATAAAGAACAGTATTCAAGATAAGTCCAAATGTTCAAACCCCCTAAAAAGCACTGAAAATTTTTTTATCAATCATATACATTAGTACGTATACATATGTATAGTCAATATTATTCTTTCAAAAAATCTTATGATCAAAACACAGTGTAACCAAGCAAAAAAGGAAAAACAGGAAAATATGCATCACTGGGACATTCAAACACCATCACAAAATGATAAATTAAGAAATGAAGTCTGCATTTAAGTGAATATTGAAGGATAACCTCCGAGGTCGAGAAATGTTGTTTGAAAGATAAAAGAAGAGGTGTTATATATTCCAAACAGCATTTCGCTAACGAGGAGGTTATCCTGCAGCATTCACGACAACAAAGACTTCATTTCTATTCTACAAAGTTCATGAGAGATCGCTAAATTACGGCTGATCGTCCCCTTTATGGAGAAACGAATTAGGTCACCATGTCTTGATTTCGCTGTTCCATTCAGCACCAGAGGGAAAATTTGTTTGCTTTCCTCTGTATGTAATGCACACAGTTTGAGCTTTCGTTTCATTAATAATCGCCTTTTTAAATTTGAAATTTATACATTCATTGATTAATTTTAATGAAGATACAATAACAAAATCATCCTGCTTTTACTAAAATCATATTGTTTAAATAGGTAGGTCCGTGGAATAACGCATGGATATAAAAACCGACATTCATCAGCAATTTGATGCAAATTACACTATTCAGACTGCAAACGACGACACATCGATGTGGTGTAAACAAGTATTTCGTTTTAGAGTCAAATATGTATTTCAAATATACGGGTTTGATAGGTGTTCTTAATATGATATTTCTTGATGATGGTTGTGATTTATTGGAAAAAAAGTCTGCGGCTTTTCTTTGATATTTGCAATAATCTTGGTAGAATTGAGATTGATTGTTACTTTGCTGTTTTAGCAAGGAAAAAACGTGCCATTTTTTTGGTAGGTCAATGCCTTGCTTCAAGGCTCTTTACTCTATCATTTGGTCATCCTAAAATTGCTTTTAGACGGTGGCTATATACAGTCACAAGCTATTGCTGCAGGTCTGGGATATGATTAGATAATTGTGAAAACACCCGGGGGCCCTAGCGGAGATTTTTGCAAATCAAATTAGTGAAATTAGACATGTTCCAAAGTTTCAAAATAAAATGTACACAGTTATCAAATACATTAAAGACATTTTGCTGATGGACACCAAGCCTAATTCCTGATATTTGCCGTTATCAATATTTCTCGTCTCATAAATTTTCATCGAATTTCGCAATCAGATTGTAACCGAAGTATACAAAGTCGTCCCCCAAGTAACTTTATCCTTACCGGGGAAGGTTGTGAGCTCCGAGTCGCTCCCCACAGCCGACGGAAGTCTAAGCCCAAAACAGATTATATAGACAAAAGTTGTTATGATGACGTAAGAGTCTATCAAATACCTATGACGTCGCAATCAATACAATAAATAAGTTAGCGTGTTTTGACTATCAAAAGTACCGTATATATTTATAACGCTGTACCAATATAAAACATGCAAAATACACCACGTTGTCATAAAATTATACCTGTTAAATTAATAACGCATTCCAAAATCAAAACAGAAAATCTTTTTTTCTGTTTTAAGCATATTGCCCTTAGGTATTGACAAAACTCAACAAATAACACAGTTTACAAGATATTTATTGGTGCGAATCTTAAAAGTTTAAAGAACAGAAACCATCGTTTACATAGCTAGATTTTAAATTTCCTCCCAAAACCTATCACTGAAACAGTTTTCACTACCACATTACAATTTGAAAAAGGCAAAAATCTACAGAGTAAATTTCCTCTCAAAAATGACACTATACAGTTAACATACAGTAGTCAATTCAAAACTATCCATGATATAAAAAGATTTTACGGAGTAAATTTCCTCCCGAAAATTATCACTGATACAGTATTCACTACAAACAATTACAAATTGAAAATAGCAAAAATCTAGAGAGTAAATTTCCTCTCTAAATTCACATTGGTGCATTCTACATTCAGTATGTCAATGCCAAATCAACCACCGTTTACATAGCTAGATTTTACGGAGTAAATTTCCTCCAATAGAATTATACCGATACAGTGTTCGCTACTTTAATAACAGTTTGTTACTAACAAAAATCCAGAGAGTAAATTTCCTCTCTAATTTCACGTCGGTGGATTATACATTCAGTTTTTCAATGCCAAATCAACCATCGTTTACATTGCTAGATTTTACGGAGTAAATTTCCTCCCAAAGAATTTCACTGATACAGTTTTCTCTACTAACATTACAAATTAGTACTAACAAAAATCTACAGAGTAAATTTCCTCTCTAAATTCACGTCGGTGCATTGTAAATTCAGTATTTCAAAGCCAAAGAAACCATCGTTTACATAGCTACATTTTACGGAGTAAATTTCCTCCCAAAGAATATCACTGATACATTGTTCACCACTATATTTCAAAATAGAAAAAAAAACTCTACAGAGTAAATTTCCTCTCAAAATGCACTTGGTGCATTGTACATTCAGTATTTCAAAGCCAAATCAACCATCTTTTCACAGCTAGATTTTACGGAGTAAATTACCTCCCAAAGACGATCACTGATATAGTGTACACAACTACATTTCATCTAGAGAGGAAACTTCCTCTCAAAATGACATATACGGTAAACATACAGTAGTAAATTCAGAAGCGACTATCCTTTATATGACAAGACTTTACGGAGTAAATTTCCCCCCAAAGATTTCACTGATAGAGTGTTCAATACTTACATTACAGTTTGTTATTAACAAAAATCTAGAGAGTAAATTTCCTCTCTAAATTCACGTCGGTGTATTGTACATTCGGTATTTCAATGCCAAATCAACTATCGTTAACATAGCTGGATTTTACGGAGTAAATTTTCTCCCAAATAATATCACTGATACATTGTTCACTTCTACATTTCAACATAGAAAAAAAGTCTACGGAGTAAATTTCCTCTCAAAATGCGCGTCGGTGCATTGTACATTCAGTATTTCAAAGCCAAATCAACCATCGTTTACACAGCTAGATTTTACGGAGTAAATTTCCTCCCAAAAATATCACTGATATAGTGTACACAACTACATTACAATTTGAAAATAGCAAAAATCTGGAGAGGAAATTTCCTCTCAAAATGACATTCACACAGTAAAAATACAGTAGTCAATTCAGAAGCGACTATCCTTTAGATAACAAGGCTTTACGGAGTAAATTTCCTCCCGAAGAATTTCACTGATAGAGTGTTCACTACTTACATTACAGTTTGTTATTAACAAAAATCTAGAGAGTAAATTTCCTTTCTAAATTCACGTCGGTGCATTGTACATTCAGTATTTCAATGCCAAATCAACCATCTTTTACGCAGCTAGATTTTACAGAGTAAATTTCCTCCCAAAGAATTTCACAGATATAGTGTTCACTACCATATTACAAATTGAAAAAGGAAAAAAATCTACAGGGTAAATTTCCTCTCAAAAATGACACTGATACAGTTAACATACAGTAGTCAATTCCAAAGCGACTATCCTTGATATAACAATATTTTACGGAGTAAATTTCCTCCCAAAGATATCACTGATACAGTTTTCACCACAACAATTACAATTTGAAAATAGCAAAAATTTACAGAGTAAATTTCCTCTCTAAACTCACATTGGTGCTTTGTACATTTAGTATTTCAAAGCCAAAGCAACCATCTTTAACATACTAGATTTTACATTCATTATTCGCAGATAGAAAATAAACATCTAAAAATAAATTGATCACTTTTTACAGGGAAAAAAAACATACATTTTACATCTTATTAAAAAAAGACTTTCAAGGGACATTTTTATCTCAATATTCTAATGATGAAATACATTATTATTTAATCTATAAATAAACAACGAAGAATCTATACAAACACATGCAGTTTTTTTTACTGATTTCAAGGCGTATTCAACGAGGGGAGGGGGTTCAATGCGCATACAGTAGCATGGTGACGTCACAAACAATATCTCAAGGTACGTTGAAAACTGTATTGACCAGTCTATATCCGCGAAGAAAAAAGGTGAAGGAGGCAAGTCCCTCTCTTGATTATTGTCGAACAGTTTGATTTCAAACACATCTATCACATTTACTTTCTTTGACCGAAGCTCCACTTCTTTGCTTTCCTTAAGGCTGATGCCATTGAACACTTGCTGAATGCATTTCAAACATGTCCAAAGGAAATTTGGCCGCCATATTTTTAACAAATCCATTGTTGACCTATTGATAAAATTTTTAAACTCGTAAATCATCTCATAAAATTATTTTTAAACTCTCAATTTTTCAAATCCCATGGGCATTTATTTCTTCAGGCACGCCAGAATACATGTTGCGCACCACAGTCGAGCAGTATTGCTTGTACAATTTTTGTAAAATCAAAAAATAATTTTTCCGTTGGTCTTTCGTATGGAAAATTCATTCATCTAAAGAACACGTATATATACCCCCCGTCTACACACACATTTAGACAAACTAAGACAAGATTAATTTTTTTCGAGGATGATGTAAATTTTCTCATATAAATCAGATCATATAAGTTTGCATGAAACACGATTTTGAATGCAGATTAGTTCAGACAGGACATTTGCTACTAAAACACTAATTACTAACGCCAAAAGGGGAGTTCAGAGAGTTAAATGATAATATGTACATGCAGGTAGTTTTACTGCAAATAATTGATCGCTAAAGTGTTTAGTATTTCACACAATAAAGAAAACATCCACCTTGACCAAGGATCGAAATCCTCATGGAACTAGTACTGTAGTTAAGGATAGAATTCATATGCCAGACACTACCTCAATTACATTTTTCGTAACATATATACATATATAATTATAAATTTACCTTTATTATTCAAAGTTTGGTCTTGCATGGTTTCCTTATTTCTCCATTCATCAGAAAACAGTCACTTTTATATATCCAGTCGTCACTTAAACCACTCCTGAAATAATTTTATTCACCTATTGAAGGGCGGTCTAACTTGGTTTTCTTTCTCTAACTTGCTTCGTGTTCCTTGCAACTTTTAAGTGGAGAAGCCACTGGGCACAATGCAAATATCCGATACCGCCAATTTCAAAACTGCCTTACACACAAATCCTCATGTGGGGATAATACACATGTAACCGGAAACGGAAAAATAAACTGTTTTCACACAGAACCTGGAAACAAATTCATTGTTTTCAAGATAAATGAATGATTTAGCGTTAATAGGTTGTAGTAAGAGAAAATTGAGATGGTCTGTTTCTTATCATTTCATCATTTTCTTTTCCGTTGCGTGAATCCCCGCTGTTACATTTGTAATCAAACCCTTGTATTGGATAGAGCTGCGGCCATATCATAATATTCTGACCTAAATCAAGCTGTAAGTTCCATACTTTTTCACCATCAAAATCTAAGCCCTAAAAAATCATAAGTCGCCTTAGCTATTTACATTTTGTTGATATGTGTACTCTGCTGCAATTGCATAGACATTATCTTTCATGCAGCAATTACCGCTATTTAGGTTTCAAAAATGTGATTGAAAATCATTGACTGTTATTCGTTTTAGTTGACCTATCGACACTAACATCATGGGGTCAAAAAAGAGAAAAATAGACTTTAGAAAAAGCTAACGCAAAAGCAAAACTTCTAAAACTTGTTTTAAGCTTTTAATTTTATAAACTCAAATAATATAATCATTTAAAAATTAAATTACAAAAAATATTTACTAGTATATCGCCTTCCTTTTTATATGCCTATATTTTCTATAATCCTAACTGTAATTTATTATTTACGACTTGTATTCGATAATGGTGTTTTTGGTGTTATAACATCTGATCTTAATTACTATAAAACCGTTATATCAAAATTTTGTAAGCATCTTAATATATTATCTTTCAAACCTGAAAGCGCAAACTTACATCTGAGAAATTGTTAATTAAGAAAATCCATTGAAGTTTATTGCATTTTACTAAGTTACAAGTTTAACATACCGGTATACTCTACTACTACATGTATCGCATATGTATATTTATTTGGAGTGACAGTATATTAATTAATACATTAATAAAAATATTTATTTTTCAAGATGTAACAAAAATATGAACAGTAAACATGTACATTAAAAGAAATCTTGTGCAATTGACGCGCCCAATGAAGTCAATAAAAGTGTAATTGATGCAAATCACCCGTATTCCCCAAACGCTAGCAAGACAGTTTACGGCAGTAGATTTTGATTTCAGGAGGGTGGATCCTAGGTTTTCAGCTTTTTTTGGTTAAAGAAAAATACTTGATACATTCTTTCATTTATTTCTATCATTGAAATTTTTACATTAAAATGAAAATATTAACATAGCCAATCAGGATGTGTCTAGGTATCACAACGGTAAATGTTTACACCAAAGAAATCGTAAAAAAAGAACCTGGTAATTGTTTACTTGAAAAAAAAATATTTAACAGGAGATGTTAAACATTACCTGTCACACTAGCTAAAACATCCTCACACACAAAACGGTACCTACGCGGCATTTTCTGACTTTTTCCATTTGCAAACAGGGCTACTTCAAATTCACGCGTTTTTTAATGTCTTTATAAACATTCCTAGTGCATCACAGGTTGTAGCCCCCCCCCCCCCCATGCCCGAATAAAGCTCATTAAAAAAACCTTTATTAATGTTCAAAAAGTACATAAAATTTACTAGGCACAGGTACAAAAGTTGTAAAAAAGGATTGGAAGAGAATAGAAAAACCTTTCAAAAGAAAGGAAAATCAATTTGATATTTGACTAAGTTTATTTTGATCGGTCAATTACCTGTGTGATACCTCTACCCATTTAGTACTCCTCCTCCCTCTTGTTTAACCAGGAAATGATACCAACTTCCGGGAATTTCGTACCCTTTTCCCAATAATTCAACTCGCAGAACTTCCAGATTTACCAAGTTATATCGTACCCGAAATTAATTCATACAAAGGGAAATAGAATAATATGGAAATACGTAAAACAAAAATTGAAAGATAGCTTATTTCTACTAACGATTTAGTTTCCCACAGCATTGTAAAATTAATAATTTTTATAACTGTTTTTTTCTTTAATTTACTTTTTTTTACAGTAATTGATTAATATGAACCCCCCCCCCAAAAAAAAAAAAAAAAAAAAAAAGAATGGGTACAAAGGATTCTAAATAATTAGTTTTGTACCTTTGTTTTAAACCCAATTAACTGTAGACATTAATTGCCGTGCAAAAATCTCTCGGGGAAGTTTTACAGATTAACGTTAATTCAGCTTTTATTGAGTTCGCTCTCCAAATATGTTTTCTTGGCATGTTTCCTTTCTTTGAAAGGATATCTATCTATACTTCTAAAAACAACTTTTAAAAATATATAATAAAAAAATTAATAAGGAAAAAGCAATACTGATAAAATTTTGTTGCTGACTTAAAAATTCAAATTTATATGTACATCATTTTTAGAATTAGAAAAAATGCATTCTTTTATTTAAGCATCATTTTTCTTGATATCTAGGCAATAAAGTTTTTTTTCACTTAATTGAGTGACTGAAAGTAATTGTGACTTCGGCAGGATAGGCAATGTGATACCTCATTAGACCTAAAGAATACATGCTGAGCACATATTGCTCCTAATCGAGAATTAATGGATGGAGGATCTGATAACCATATGTACTTAACTGTGTGGGATTGTTTTGCATAACATGGAATAAAGAAAGTAATTTTGTAGACACTATATTTTGAACTAAGACAGAATGTCCATTTTTGGGGCAACTTCATGTACCTAATAATAGCAATTCTCTAGAACCCTTTCGACAAGACATGCAAGATCTGTTGTCGAAAAGTTTTGCTAAGAACAGTTTTTTCTTTCAAATTTTTCAAAAATAATTTAGTCTATCTGTACATTTTTTAATTATTAAATATTTCAAAGAGAGTAATTCTTAAACACTCGGGAAATAAAAATAATCGATTTCAGCCTGTGAAAAAGAAAAGATAATCTCGGCCTTATTCAGGTTCCCCTGTGATTACATAGTGTAGGGATTACATGGTGAAGTGATTACATAATACATTTTTATTTCTTTAAATTTGTGAATATACAAAATGTACAGTGTTAGTGTTAAAAGTTTAAAAAAGGCACGTTTAAATTTAAAAAGAAGAAATACATGAAATAGACAGATTGTGTAACTGTAATTACGCTACATAAAATAATATATATCTTATTAAATCTTTACAATTATTCTTTACAATTTTTGCAGTCTGACATCCAATTAACTGTAAATAATAAATTACAATAGGATCGAAAGACACAGGCATAAAGATAGCAAATCATTTACAATGTTAGAGTTCTATTGTCAAAAATAAGTGTTTTTATAAGCTTATTTACTCTTTTTTAATCTCATTGTGTAAGTGTAGATATATCATCAAAAAGGAATAATTGTCCGTGATTTTTTTCACATCTTCATGATCTATGGAATGGCATATCTCATATGTATTTACAAAAAATAATAAATACTACGACACGAGTAGATAAGGTTAATGTACTCACAGCAGAGTATAATGTTAAATATCAACAAATTGTAAGTAATAATGTGGCAACTAGTGCGTTTCACAGGCTTAGATTTTGGAGGTGAGAAAATGTTGAAATTCCAGTTTAATTTAGGCCAGTTTATTATGACATGGCCGCAGCTCTATCCAATACAAAAGGTTGATTACAAGTGTAACAGCGGGGATTCACAGCGGAAATGAAAATGGTTAAGTGATGAGAAGCCATTAGACTATCACAATTTTCTCTCACAACAACCAAATTCATTTATCTTGAAAACGATGGATTTGTTTTTAAGTTCTGTGTTAAAACGGCTTATTTTTCCGTTTCCCGTTTCATATCCTACATATATTAGATTTGTGTGTATGGCAGTTTTGAAATTGGCGGCATCGGATATTTGCATTCTGCCCAGTGGTTCATCTACTTCAAAGTCACAGAGAACACGAAACAAGTTAGAGAAAGAAATCCAAGTTACACTGCCCCACATTTTGTGAACACAATTATTTCAGGAGTGGTTTAAGTGACGACTGGGTGTAAAAGTGACTGTTTTCTGATGAATGGAGAAATAAGGAAACCAAGACCAAACATTGAACAATAAAGGTAAATTTGCAATTATATAATTATGTGTATGTTACGATAAAGTGTAATTAAGGTAGTGTCTTCAGATGAATTCTACCCTTAACTACAGTTCATGAGGATTTCGATCCTTGGTCAAGGTGGTTGCTTTCTTTATTGTGTGCAATGCTAAACACTTTAGCTATCATTTTATTTGGAGTAAAACTACCCGCATACATGTACATGTTATCATTAACCTCTCTGAACCTTTTAAAAATAATGGCGGTAGTAATACGTGTTTTAATTGCATATGTCCTGTCTGAACTCATCTGAATACAAAATCGTGTTTCATGCAATAGTACATGTATATGATCTGGATTTATATGATAAAGGCACATCATTCTCAAATAAAATCTATCTTGTCTTAGTTTGTCTAAACGTGTGTGTAGACTGAGGGTATATGTACGCGTTCTTTAGATGAATGAAATTTTAATACGGAAAACCAACGGAAAAACTATTTTTCGATTTTACAAAAATTGTGCAAGCAACACTACTCGACTGTGGTGCACATAATGTTATCCGGCATGCCTGAAGAAATAAATGCCCATGAGTTTTGAAAAATTGAAAGTTTGAAAACAATTATATGAGATGATTTACGAGTTTAAAAATTTTATCAATAGGTCAACTATGGATTTGTTCAAAATATGGCGGCCATATTTCCTTTGGACATGTTGGGAATGCACTCTGCAAGTGTTCAATGGCATCAGCCATAAGGAAGGCATAGAAGTATCGCTTCGGTCAAAGAAAGTAAATGTGATAGATGTGTTTGAAATCAAACTGTTCGACAATAATCAAGAGAGGGACTTGCCTACCTCACCTTTTTTTCTTCGCGGATATAGACTGGACAATACAGTTTTCAACGTACTTTGAGATATTATTTGTGACATCACCATGCTACTGCATGCGCACTGAACCCCCTTCCCTCGTTGAATACGCCTTGAAATCAGTCAAAAAAACTGTATGTGTTTGTATAGATTATTTGTTGTTTATTTATAGATTAAATAATAATGTATTTCATCATTAGATTATTGAGATAAAAATGTCCCTTGAAAGTCTTTTTTTGAATAAGATGTAAAATGTATGTTTTTTTTCCTGTAAAAAGTTTTTTAGAGGAAATTAACCCTCTGATATTCTGCTGTTTTCTATATAAAATGTTTATTTTCTATCGGCGAATAATGAATGTAAAATCTAGAATGTTAATGATGGTTGCTTTGGCTTTGAAATACTGAACGTACAATGCACCAATGTGAGTTTAGAGAGGAAATTTACTCTGTAAATTTTTGCTATTTTCAAATTGTAATTGTTGTGGTGAATACTGTATCAGTGATATTCTTTGGGAGGAAATTTACTCCGTAAAATATTGTTATATCAAAGATAGTCGCTTTTGAATTGACTACTGTATGCTAACTGTATCAGTGTCATTTTGAGAGGAAATTTACCCTGTATATTTTTGCCTTTTTTCAAATTGTAATGTGGTAGTGAACATTATATCAGTGACAGTCTTTGGGAAGAAATTTACTCCGTAAAATCTGGCTGCATAAACGATGGTTGATTTGGCTTTTCAATACTGAATGTACAATGCACTGACGTGAATTTACAGAGGAAATTTACTCTCTGGATTTTTGTTAATAACAAACTGTAATATAAGTAGATAACACTCAATCAGTGAAATTCTTGGGGAGGAAATTTACTCCGTAAAGTCTTGTTATATAAAGGATAGTCGCATCTGAATTGACTACTGTATGTTTACTGTATGAATGTCTTTTTGAGAGGAAATTTTCTCTCTAGATTATTGCTATTTCAAAATTTTAATGTAGTTGTGTACACTATATCAGTTATATTCTTTGGGAGGAAATTTACTCCGTAAAATCTAGCTGTGTAAACGATGGGTTCTTTGACTTTGAAATACAGTATGTACAACGTACCGACATGAATTTAGAGAGGAAATTTACTCTGTAGATTTTTGTTATAAACACACTATAATGATAGTAGTGAACACTGTATCAGTGAAATTCTTTGGGAGGAAATTTACTCCGTAAAGTCTTGTTTTATAAATGATTGTCGCTTTTGAATTGACTACTGTATGTTTACTGTATGAAAGTCTTTTTGAGAGGAAATTTCCTCTCTAGATTTTTGCTATTTTCAAATTGTAATGTAGTTGTGTACACCATATCATTGCTAGTCTTCGGGAGGAAATTTACTCCGTAAAATCTAGCTGTGTAAACGATGGTTGATTTGAAATACTGAATGTACAATGCAGCGACGTGCATTTTGAGAGGAAATTTACTCCGTAGACTTTTTTTTCTTTTTTGAAATGTAGTGGTGAACAATGTATCAGTGATATTCTTTGGGAGGAAATTTACTCCGTAAAGTGTAGCTATGTAAACGATGGTTTCTTTGGCTTTGAAATACTGAATGTACAATGCACCGACGTGAATTTAGAGAGGAAATTTACTCTGTAGATTTTTGTTAGAATTAATTTGCAATTTTAGTAGTGAACACTGTATCAGTGAAATTCTTTGGGAGGAAATTTACTCTGTAAAATCTAGCTGTGTAAACTTTGGTTGATTTGGCATTGAAATACTGAATGTACAATACACCGACGTGAATTTAGAGAGGAAATTTACTCTCTAAATTTTTGTTTATAACAAACTGTAATGAAAGTAGTGAACACTGTATCAGTGAAAAGCTTTGGGAGGAAATGTACTCCGTAAAATCTAGCAATGTAAACGAAAGTTAATTTGGCATTGACATACTGAATGTACAATGCACCAATGTGCATTTAGAGAGGAAATTTACTCTGTAAATTTTTGCTATTTTAAAATTGTAATTGTTGTAGTGAATACTTTATCAGTGATATTCTTTGGGAGGAAATTTACTCCGTAAAATTTTGTTCAATCATGGATAGTCGCTTTTGAATTGACTACTGAATGTTAACTGGATCACAGTCATTTTTGAGAGGAAATTTACCCTGTAGATGTTTGTCTTTTTCAAATTGTAATGTGGTAGTGAAAACTGTTTCAGTGATAGTTTTTGGGAGGAAATTTACTCCATAAAACTAGCTATGTAAACGATGACTTGCGTTCTTTTAACTTTTAGTATATGCACCAATAAATATCTTGTATACTTTGTTATTTGTTGAGTTTTGTCTATACCTAAGGGCAAAATGCTTAAAACAGAAAAAAAGATTTTCTGTTTTGATTTTGGAATGCGTTTAATAAAGTTCTTAAATCAGTTAGTGTTCATTTCATTTGTACTCCAATCCTTTCCAATTCGTTCCTAAAACTTATAACTTAGTTTAAATCCTTTAATAGTAGGAGATTTGATTGAAAGTCATTGTAAAATCTTTAGGTACTTATGTGTTATATCTCCTATGCTCTGTCAATGATGCGTTTGAAAATTATAATTAGATTGACCCGAGCTCTTCAAAGATTTCAATCTTTAATCAAAAAAGTGCAAGGACAAAGCGAAATTGTAAAATAGGTTTTTATTCCATTTTTATTTTGTTACGGACAGACACACAGATACACGGACAGCTAGACACACAAGTGTAAAACAGTATATCCCCTTTTAGAGCATCATGTATAAAAATATTTGTATCATCTGCCCATAATGACTTTTTAAACGAACTTAAGGTGTGAAAGACTGCTCCGTTGTTTATCTGAAATACATGTATGTGACTTTATGAATTTATTTTATTTTGATATACAAATACTATTTTGTAAATCAAAGAATTATAAAACATATTATATAGTATTTATTTCCGCTTTATACATAATTGAGGAATTTTGAAAAGAATCCCAAATTTTATAAGTAAATGAAGAAGATATAAAATGTATATTTGTTTTCATTTAAACTGCGGTTTTTTTTTTCTCAATCTTAGAATGAAAGATTTACCAATCGATAAAAATTACAGGGATCCTCAAGTTTCCAGTTGCTTCTCAATCATTTCCCAAAATTGAGTAGCTTGACTCACATTGTACGTTCCATGATATGGAAATTTGCATTAGAAATATACATTGCTTTCCTTGGAAAAGGAAGGGTAACTTGATGTTTCCCGAAAATCCCCTTCATGGGACAGCATATAATTCAATAAAATTTTGCGAATTAAAAACCCCTAGGAATCAGGTGGTTTCTCTAACATTCTATTTATAGGAAAACTAACTACGCCTTCATTCCATGTTTCTTAATTATAGAAACAAGTAGAATCTTCATGACGGAAAACTATATGGATACTCAGGAAACTTCAGGTTGATCGTGGTTTTCGTGGTTCGGTTTACCCAATAAAAAGGAGAGTAGTAATTTCCGATGAAAAACGTACATGTATTTCACCCATCGGTAGTGCCGAACATTTTTGAAGACATTTGTTTAACGTCAAATTATTGGAAAAAAATGTATCTTTGAGGAACAGAAAGGAAACACACCTGGCATTTTAAAATGTTATACTGCTTACCCAAACAATACTTTGTTAATATACCCATTTTACGTATCCTACCAGGACACATTTAAATTATAAGCCCCTTTCGCATGCCAAAATAATATGTTGTTCACATTTATTTATTGAACAGGAGTCTGATAACAGACGTCAACAGACGTCACATTAGCGTCAAACACATATATTGTAACTCAGAAAAGATAATGTAAAAATTGACGGGGAAAATGTTAATTGGACGTCAGAAGATGCAGAGAGAAATATCTAAGGTTTAGGTATTACGTATAGGATTACGTATTTTAAGTATGGAAACCTAAGCACAATCATTAAGAAGTTATGGCTAAAAAAATAAGAAGTGGATCAAACTTCAAGGTCAAGGTCATAGGGTCAAAGATTTTGCTATCAAACGAAAGGTCTTATTTTTTTTAAAGTAGGTCAAGCTCTAAAGTCAAGGTTAAAGGGTCATAGTTCCGAATATCTAATGAAGGGTCTTCTCACAAGTATACCATTATGTGAAGTATGACAGCGATATCTCCTACTGTTCAAAATGTAAACATAGGTTAACATTACACGAAGACTCCCGTGTTAATTTCAATAGTCCTCGCCTATTGACATCGAACACAAAGACAGTCGCCGAGATTTACATGCATAATTGGCCTCCTTATCGACAGAGACAGGTGCATATGAGATTCACATGCATATCAGACCTTCTTAGCTCCTGACCTATCGACTTGCCTAGTTTACATTCCGGTAGATTAATAAAAAATCAACTCCTCTTTCAAAGAATTAT
The DNA here is from genome assembly GCF_032062105.1 of Saccostrea cuccullata. Classification (NCBI taxonomy): domain Eukaryota; kingdom Metazoa; phylum Mollusca; class Bivalvia; order Ostreida; family Ostreidae; genus Saccostrea; species Saccostrea cuccullata. Next base: position 5,987 of record NW_026925996.1, on the reverse strand, counting down.
CACAGAGAAAAAAAATAGAATGGAAATATTCAACTAACGACAAAACATAATGTTATTAAATGTTTTACAGTTGTTTTATTCTCTAACATAGTTTGAAATTATAAATAATTTCATCTTGAAGTGTTTTAAAGAGATTTGATATGTGATGATAAAACACCTTTTTAAAAATGAAATAAGTTTTTTGTCCACGTATCACGTGTTGATTTCCTCACAGTAAACTTTAACAGTGCTGCGTTTTTAACAGGACATTTTAAGTACAAAGTTCCATGTATTGTCATGGTATTATTGGATTTAATTAATAAATAAGTATAATGTTAATGAGTTGAAGAAGAGCTAGTTACCCAAACACAAGTCTTGCTGCTCATATTTGCCTCCCGCAGAAAAACAACAAACTGTAAATAAAAAGAAGAAACGTTATAAGAAAAAACTTACATATATAACGCATATTATTATTTTATTGTAATATATATTTTCAGGGAGAGAGAGAGAGAGAGAAAGAGAGAGAGGACATTTCCCTACCTGAATTTTTTTTCATAAGAAAGATTATTACTCCAACAAGGATAACAAGAACGACTATCCCAGCGCCGATCAATAAAACGTTGTTCCACAAAGGGGTACTACCACCTCGGGTTACTATTGTCGTAGAATGTGTTGGTTTAGCTTTTCTAAACATTCAATCAATAAAAAAAATGCAATGTAATATAAGTTTTATAATTAAACACTTTCAGATTCAAGAAATTAGAGTTCTAATTTATATATTTATTACTTATAAAAAGTATACATGCCATGTACAGCTTAATATACATTTAATCTCATATGGTTTTTCTCACAAATTAAACGTCACATATTTCTTGTGATAAAGATTAAAAATATCGAGTTTCAGTACGACACCTAACCCGTTAAATATAAATAGTGTTAAGGATGTGGATATAGCAAACAATGTTCAATCTCGAAGTCCATAAAACAATACAATATAGGAGCAGAGCAAACGTGGACCTCCGAAACATCAGAGGTGGGGTCTTGTGCCATGAAGCAGTGAGCTTCCCCTGCTGACCGGTCACACCCGACATGTGCTCCTTGTCTTGATCGGTAAATAACAAAAAAAAAATCGGTCGTCAATTTAGTGTATAAATAATGGTTTACCAATTGGTATGAATTACGTTGACGAAATGATAAATTGTATTTGCTGACAAGTTCATTCTAACGACCATAGTACTCACGAAATGCTGACTTTATACGAGACTGATTGTATTCTTGTTTCATCAACTTTCTTGTCAATAATTTACCTCGTTTTAGAAAAGATTCATACGAAGAGCATGCCTTTGCGTAAAGAATCAACTGATATATATACTCCGCAAGAAGGTGATGATGATGTATTGCTGCATAAATAAGAACAGTTGACAATTGAAAAGTTTATCATAAAGCTTGTGGTTACATTACCATTAACGTATCTTTCAAGTCATATGTGTCAGACTCTGTGGTATCTTTTTTTTCAAGCTCACTAGGATATATCGTTTCGACGTAGGAATGGGAATCACCATTGTTAATTGACAATACGTCGACGATATATCTAAATGTCGAGTTGAAGGCCACAGCAAGTGTTTTCTTCTTTTCACGTAAAAGATGGATCTAAATGTCGTGTTGAGGGCCATAGCAAATGTAGTCTTCTTTTAACGATAAGATTTTTCACAAATTCTCTTCTTTAGATCAATATAAAAATATGTCTGAAAATAACGGAGTGCAATTTGTACCCATGGGAATACCAATAGATAATTGCAATACATAATAGATACATAAGTAATTACACCACATAGATATTGTCAATCAGAAATTCAAGCATCTCTATGATGTCAACTTCAGAGTACTTGTGTGTACAATGTGTCTATTAAATTGTTTCTTGTTACAGGTGCATATTCCCTAAAATCATTATGTTGAGTTTTAACAGTCAACGTTCTAAAAGGAAATTTGTTTATACATGTAAATGGTACGATATTAAATGTGTATGTTTCTATCATAGGTTTTTTACAAAATTATTATGGAACATTCTTTGACACTTTTTTGGTGAAATGTTCAAATTAACTTGATAAAGATTAGTATTTCCGAGGTAGTTTGTACATCTTCCATACTTGTCTTGGTTCTGTCGAAATTCGGTGCCGAAAAATGACAAAAGCACATAAAGAATAGGATAATAAAGTATTGTTTATCTTTCAAGTAAGTTCTTAATATCAAAAAGAAAATTCATTTACAACTATGGCGTGAAACTCTGAAATTTTGCTATTGAAGGTATTTCATGGTTTCTAGAGTTCAGGAAGTTAACCTGAAACGCCACCTCTTTTTACATGAAACGCACTCGAACAGATGAGAAATACATCTCTCCTCTTACGCCTAAGTGTTATATTAATGTTCAGAAAATACAGATGTTACATGAACTGATCTGTTTCTGTATTAAGACAAGGTAAAAGTATGCGTTATAATGAACGGATAGAAAGACGGTTTCATTAGACGAGAAGCAATGAAAAAACCTTTTGGGAACTTAGATATTAATCAAGAAGTGATTGGATATGATCAGAATTGAGTGATGTCTCATTAATTCTTGCGTGGCGCAGTGGTTAGAGCGTCTGCTCTGGAGTCGCAAAGTTAGGTGGCAATCCTTACGTTTCGGGTCCGAATCCCACTGCGGGACGTAGAGACCGGTCCTTTGGATGAGACCGTTTAAACTGAGGCCTTGTGTCGCAGTAGGTGCTGGCACGAAAAAGATCCCTCTTTGCTCAATGGCCCTCAGTGCCGAGTAAAGGACAAAATTTGCAGCCCTCCACCGGCAAATGGTGGCGTCTCTATATGAGTGAAAATTCTCGAGCGGGACGTTAAACAATATACAATAAATCAATCAATCATTAATTCTTAAAATATTACCTTTTTTTTTAATTTATCAATCAATTAATCATTAATTCTTAAAATATTACCATTTTTTTATTTATCAAGAATGACAGATTTTTTTTTGCAAAATATACATTTGATATTTTGTTAAAGACACTGGACTCGTTCAAGTTCAAGTTTATTTACTCACTCAAAACCATTTTAAATTCATTATACATGAGGGCAATGAAGAATATTTACAACATAAAAATTCAGGTCAGAGGAACAAGTATATGATAAAGTTAACGTAATCAGAATATGAAAAGGAAGAGGAAGAAAAAAGAATACCCAAACAAATATGAATCATATAATAATGAAATAAACGAGAAGAAATATCATAGAGGACAAACTTAATCATATATTTTCAATTTAAACATACATGGTATACAGTTATGGAATGGGTACAAGGGAAATAGCGAATTTATGGTTCCCCGAGGAAGGAAACTGTCGAGGGGAACCATAAATTTGCTATTTCCCGAGTTCACATTCCATAACTGTTTTATTATACCGAAACAATCATAGGCAAATATTTTTTTTAACCCGACATTAAAAAAACACTATAGAGGCATAATCACAAATACCTGCGGTTTTACAGATTGTATGACTAGTAATGCATTGTGTCCTAAAACAATTAATTTTTTTAAAAAAGTGTTTTCACAGACATTTCGTTGTCTTCAATTTGCTAGAATTAAAGTATGATTTTGACATCGCATGTCGAAATGTTTTGACGTCATAGTTACATTGCTAATAACATGACGTCACAGATTCGAGATTCCTTGAACACTCCGCCCACTGAACACTTTGATTGGTTAAAATTACTAAAAGATATTCATGAGGGAGGAGTTCCAGTGAGTAGCCCTTTCTCAGGGAGTAGTCCTCAGATGAGGAAAATTTTCTCTTCACGGGGAAATAGACAGTTTTATGGCATTAATTTTATATAGAGTAATTACAGAAGAGGTATAAAAATTCTTGTTTTTGTCTAAGCATCTTGTTTCGTCATCAGATGAGAAAAACATAAGAATACATTCAGGTATTTGATTGCATACTTTCAACAAAAATATCCTCTCCACCTGCATATGGAGTGTATTCATCTCAGCTGATTTGATACGCAAGAGCTAGCTTTACGTATGAACAATTTCTAAAACACTTAAATTATTGACAAGCAAGTTCTAAAATTTTTCGTATTTAACTTTTTTCATGCATTCTTTCAACAAAGTATGACACATATTGTAAATATATTTTGAAAATCCAGGGAAAAAAGGTGAACCATTTTAAAATTAAGATTTACACCTTTTTTAGTAATATATATATTTAAAAAAAATGGACCATATACCCCTTCTGTTGATGTTCTTTTTTGAGTAATTAAGACAACTTTGACCTATCTCCTTCAGAAAAAAATATTGTGAATTGAAATTATTTTCTTATTTTTCTTTTCAATGCCAGAAAATATCACATTTTATTTTTGCAGAAAAGAAAAAAACAGATGGGTTGTTAGAAAAGTTCGCGGATACATTGAATTACGGAAAATCTATTGTGTACTGTGAAATATGACCTTTGTCTGGATAAATTCCTACATTTTTTTTTTATTATTTTTATGTTAAAAATCAGGTCCATTTCTAAAATCTTGAAAATTAACAACGACTTTTACTATGAGGTAATAAGATTCATGGAGGACTTATTTGACGTAAGGTGACGTGACAACCAGATTTCAACCTACTAAACTTTGTTGCAGTTCTATAAATATTTCCTTTCATCAGATTTTTTCTTATCTTTTTTTCTACTTTAAAATTGAATATTTATATCAAGACATGTTACTTTTCTTCTAAAATGTCCTTTGTACTAATTAGAACTGTTCGGATTTGGATATTATTGAGATCTTTAAAAATGCCTATACAGTAAATTGATTAGGTATGGATACTATGCAAATCCATATTAGGCACAACGTTCATGCGATGAGGGGGTATTGAAGTATCGATGGAATTAACGATTCAAAATGTCAATCCTTCCATTTATATAAAGCTTCAAACATTTGAACACTTTTGTCCTTTGTATGTGTAAGAATTTCCCGGCAGCATCTTGAACATTTTAATCTCTTTTTAGACATTTTACTGTCTGCATACATAACTTTTACGTAGTGCAGTGCTCCATGACGCTCAATGACGTTCCGATTTTTGGTTGTGTTTTTACACGTTATTCATTTATACATGGCCATAAAACAGTCATATACCCTCCAATTCAATTCAAAATTTCTCCCAATGATATTTCATGAATAAACTAGTGCTAATTGTAACGGGGACCGTTACAGATGTACCCAAACGATGCCCAAATCGCTTTTTATGCCTTATTCCTGTAAGACATTTTTAAAAATACGATCAGTATCGAAGGATTTCATCAAAGAATTATAAAACTACAATGCTATCAACTATATGTCATTTAACGCATTGTACACGCACGCACGTGTATGAACATGCAAGATGATAAAGGCACGTTGTCTTAACCATTAACATAACTTTATATCGTGAGAATCAATAAAAAATCATAAAAAAATTAATGTTACCATTTATTTTAGAGAAATTGGTCATTTTGCGTCTTTCGTGCACGCACATGCATGCATGCATGTTCGTGCATTTATTATAATAGTTTCATAAAGAAGGAATCCATTATAGCTATTCGTATTCTAAATTTTATCCCGTGTCGTTGAAAACTAAGAAAGTTATAGACATGTAAAGTTTCAGCCAATCAGATTGCAGCACACATGCATGCGCATGCTTTTCATGATAATTCTTATATACCATGCTGTAGATCTTTATAATTTATAACCATGTGCAAAATTTCAAAGGATTTTGTAGAAAAACAAGAAAGATATTGAGACTTTAGTTTCAAACAATCAGAGCGAAGCGCACGTGCATGCGCATGAGATCTTGCCATTTTGTCCATGTCCTCTTGTTTAAGCTTCTAATGTATCCTTATATTATGAGTTTCAAAGCATTTCATAAAAAAATTAAATAGTTACGTCTATATCAATTATATTGGACATTTCTCATATTCCACGTGCGCGCTCTTTCAAGCAC
>NW_026925995.1:2500-10513 GCF_032062105.1 Saccostrea cuccullata | reverse complement strand
CAAAATTTTTTATCTATAACTCTCTTATGATCAATATTTTGTTATACATTAGTGAAGCAAAAGTATTTATCTTAACGATTTTCAACAATATATGATAATATTTTGATTATATGTTACGTAATTAGGGGTCACAAGGGGCCAGAATGTCAAACTTTGACGCTTTATATCTCAAAAAGGGGGAATATTTTGATAAGCAATTTTGAACAAAAGATGGTCAGAATAATGTTCTAAACAATATACATACTTTAAATTTTTGTTAAATGGCCCCATTAGGGACTTGTAGTGGTGGCCCCTAAATATTTCCATTCAGCAGATCTCCACAACGAATAGAAATCTCTGAATAAGTGTTGAACAAAAAATCTTCAAAATCGCAAGACCTTTCATTTGATATCAAGAAAATGGGGCTTACCCCTCAAATTAGGGGCTCGGAGGGGCCAAAAAGTCTTTCATCTATAAATCTCTAATGATCAATATTTTGTTATACAATACTTGAGCAAAAGTATTCATCTTATCAATTTGCAACAATATATGATAAAATTTGGATCATATGCTACGTAATTAGGGGTCACAAGGGGCCAGAATGTCAAATCTTTGACGCTTTATATCTCAAAAAAGGGGGAATATTTTGATAAGCAATATTGATCAAAAGATGGTCAGAATAATGTTATAAAAATATTCATACTTTGAATTTTTGTAAAACGGCCCCATTAAGGACTTGTTGGGGTGGCCCCTAAATATTTATATGAAGCATACCGTTAATCTGGAAATTTTTACGTCGATTTTATTTTGCGAATTTGGGTCAAAATGTTGTTGATTAATTTTTACATTTCAAAATTTTGCGAATGACCACTGCTTTGTTTACATTTTCTTATTGGTAATTTATTTTTAAGAAAAATATTTTTGCGAATGCAATGAACTCAAAAATTTGCTAAAAAAATGATCTTCAGCAAAAATCTCCAGAAGGAAAAGAAATCTCTGAATAGATGTTGAACAAAAAGTCTTTGAAATCACAAGACCTTTCATTTGGTATCAAGAAAAAGGGGTAGACTCCTTAAATTAGGGGCTGAAAGGGGCCAAATGTCTTGCATCTGTGTATTTCTTTAATGATCAATATTTTGTAGTGATGGGGAATCGGGAAAAAAATCATAATCGATTATTGGTAATAATCGGCTGAGCATAATCGATTAATAATCGATCTTAATCGAAATTTTGAACTTTAATAAAATTAATATAGAAAAGTTAAAACTTATTCAGATTTCTGTCAGACTTTACAAAAAACAAAACCATTTACTTACATAAAATATTCAAATGTTAATTGAAATTTCTTTTTTAAAAAGTGGAAAATAGTATTTTGTACACTTTAAACAATAAAGGACTATTGAAACAGAATGGGAATTTATTTTTTTTTATAAAGTCCAATGGAATGGGTATTTTACTGATACAGTACAAGCCGTTTATTATAACACCGGTTTTATATCATACTCCGTTTTTTATCATAGATATTTAAAACACAAAACCATTTCTTAATAATTCAATGTTAATTTCTTATGTTATTATCATAGGTAAAAGTGTGTACTTCAGTTACTATAATAGAAAATTTTCGTCCGTAATATTTTTTTCACACCTTTTTCACTCTTGAGACAATCAACAAAACAAAAGATAACAGCTGTCAACACCTGTGGCCCATGCACTGTCGCTTGTCTATACACAATGGCTTGACTGAGGGGGATTAGTCACACTCCAGCGCACTTACCTGAGCGATGGCTCTAAGTTTGTTTATTTCACAAAGTACATTACACAACAACAGGAAACCATTCACAATCTTATTTTCTTCTTTTGTTTAATTGTTGAATTGTACATTGATAATAAATGTGTTTTACCAAAATGTGTTGAATCTAGATTTAGTGTCAATTAACCCAAGCTTTCTTATTCTTGTTGCCTGATCATGTTCATAATTAATAACATTTATAAACTGTCCAATTAATTAAGAAGTGATGTTAAATTTTTTAACCAGTCTGTCCAAGCGGCTTTGATTTACATGCTCATCAGTGTATCAATTAATTTTAATTATACGGCACCATTAAGTGTAAATTAGCGCTTGGGTGCAAAGAAGAAAAAAACGGGGCTTGTGTTTGAGATGATTTTTCCCTGACACTTAATAGCTTGAATATGTTCACTTCCAGGTTGAAAAAAAATGAGAAAAAATTAAACAAACAATTTTAATGCATGTGCTGTTATGTTTTTACATTATTTTGATACTGTAAATATTGTGTAATTGGTAAGCAAGTTGTGTCATGCTGAAATGTTGAACTTACATTTTTGTATCTAAATGTTTTTTCGTTTGTACGTTTTTATGTAATTTTTATTTACTTTTAAAAAGACATTTTCTCTTTTTGTTGTGTTTTATTAAATATGCAACATAAAAAACACCAACGAATTATTGATAGATTGAATTGATCATGGAACTAAAAACGAAAGTAGATCAAAATGAAAGTAAACAAGATGGATGCCAAGACATCTAGTAGATTGAGTTCGGAGATTATTAAGCTTTAAGAAAGTGAATGTATTTATACAAAATGTTGAAGCAGTAAAGTAAAAAAGTAAAATGATATGTTAGGTAACTTGTATTTCAAAATAAACCTAAAAATATGAAATTACATGCTTTAACACTTATTTTATATAGTGTAAAAACGGCAGGCATGTTATTTATCAAGTCATGTTCATGTCAGACCTCGGAGATGAATTTCAGCTGTCTATGGTTATTATCATAGTCGGTTATTATAAAGTTTTGGCCTGACAAATAAGCTATGATAATAAACGGCTTGTGTTTTTTCATTTAATACATGTAATTTATTTCTTAAAATTAGTTTTAATTAGTTAAAATTGCAAGTTGTAAATAAATTTTATTTTCTGCCAGTCATATGAACCATTGTTGGTTGTTGATTAAAGTACAACATTTGTTTGTTGTAACTTGAATGATTGTCTTAGGCGAAACTCGCATTTTATAGCAGAAATCGATATTTACGTTACTGTCGCCGATCATAGAATAGTTTTTATTTAAAACCAAAAAGAAGTTTTAAATCACTTAAATATCCTTTTCTTAGTAAGATTGTCCTACATTTGAGTTATATTTTCTGAATATCACACCCTTCACACATATGCGTGTCACAAATTTTTAAAAATTTTAATATATTTATCAAATTTTGATGTCACCGCAAACTTATTACTTTACTATTTGGAAATTCAAAAGGACTTAAAGGATTGCTGAACTGACTCAATAGGATTAAGTTGTAACTTTTTAACATCATGAACACCTCTTCTATTGCATGGAATGGTAAAAAAAGACACTGTTTATCTGTATTTATAGAAAATAGTCCCCCTTTTCTTATAAGTCCAATGGTTAAAAAAATTCATCGATATTTACGTGTTAGTATTTATTCACTAATTATGTAAGAGAACTACACTGTTTCCTATCGTTTTTGCTTTACACTCAAGATAGAATATGCCTTTACAGCGATAATTAAACAACAGCATCTCAGAAAAAGATATTTACGTTACCGATATTTACGTTACCAATATTTACGTTACCATGTTTTAAAGTAAATTAAAATTAATATTAAAGCTGTTTGAACAGATTTTCGAGTGAATTTTAATTATTCAAAAGCTAAAAACATGAAGAAATACACTGTTTCTTAAAATGGCATTATTTTCTGTAACAAGAGTGCAGAAATGCAAATGGAAGTGCACATGCAAAGGTGAACCTTTTTTACACAATATATTGTGCATCCGTGTGATTTGAAAATTGAATTGACATAATATTATTCACAAGTAGAATTGTGATTTAATGACCGAATCTTTCCATTTTGAGCAATTGGTTAATATTGCAAAGTTTCAGGTGTAATGCACGTTATCATTCAGAACGTAAATCTGAAACAAAACTTTCTTAAAGTTTGTATTTTGCTGTTTGTTTGAACTGATAGTGTATCATCAACTTAAAAAAATCGTAATATACATTTAAATTGTGTACCAAGCTAAACATTTTGAAGAAGAAAATATAATTTTTCGTAGGAAATATAATTCCACAGAAAAGGCGCTGTGCTGCATGGAGGGGGGGGGGGGGGGGGGCTTCCACATCGGATCAAAGAAAAAAGACGGCTGTGGATGTTGGGTGTCAAGAAACTGGTCGATATTGAATCCATTTCCATTTTTGTTGCTTTGCAAGAAATACATGTATTAAATTGTGCACCTGATTTTTCCCATTTAAATTGTTTCTTAGACATACATGTAGAACTTAGAACATATGCGTCTGTGCTTTAATGGTACTGAAAATTCAATTTACGTTATATTAATGTAGAATGTACGTATATTGCTCTATAGAGCACATATTATTTGCAAATGTAATTATTAACAAACCTTTTTAAGGGTGTGTGGGGGTAACTTTGTTTTGTTTTAGAGATTTGACGATAAAATTTTCACAAGCAATTAAACATTTGAAATAATCAACAAATTAAATGGTAGAAGGGGGGGGTTCATAAATTGATTCCTCTATAGATAAGTCATAACTTGAATTTTCAATTCCACCCTTTGTCAAATAAGTCAGATAAGAAAATTCATAAAATTCAATAATTTGAAATAATATATTCATTTTCCCCGAATATACTTTTATTTTTGTATGATATCTATGTGCGATATTTACGTGATATTTAACAAACACTTCGTAATCAGGTAATGGCGAAATATTTTACCTGCTGATGTTTTAAATAATGTGCATTTCTCTGAATAGATTAATAAAGAATTAGATAATGAAGTATTTTAGGTAATATTGTCATTATTTAGCTTATCGTCAGATTTGATAAAAACTTTTTTAAATAAAAAGAAAATAATTTCATTTAAGTGAAAATTATGCCTGTTTTGTTTTTACTAATAATTGAATCAAAGATTCCACACCCTTTTACAAATGCGCTTAAACGGTTTCATAAATGTTTATAGTTAACAAAATTCGATGTGTATTATTTTAATTTTGTATTTCTAAAAAAAATTCTTTCGTTTCCAAATATGGCTTTTCAACATCACGTAAATATCTTGGTGTAAAATTAGCCCTCCAACCGCATTCATTTCGAAGGAGGTCAACAAAACACAGCATGAAGTATGTAAATCAAATTGTGATTTTTAATAACTATACACTTTCATGTTTCAAATGACATATAAAAGTGTTAGTTTCAGTTCACAAAATTTTTTTACTTTTCCCAAAGTCGATTTGGTACTATAAATTGAGAATGCTTGTTAATTACGTTTCCAAATGTAGACTAATTATGTTTTTCCAATTAAGTTGGGGGATTTTACCGTTTCTTCTGCGACACTAACATTATACATTTATTGCATGATTGTGAGGGAAATATCAACAAGACATGGGATCCTTCCATGTTTTCAACATTCATCACTACTTTTATGCTCTTTGCACTTGGATTTGGTAATAAAATTAAAGTATGACAATTTTATTTTTTGTTAGCGATGTCGGCGACATTTATTTTATAATCGATTAGTAGCATCAAAATCTTCTGAAATGACCGACAATCGTTTTGTCGGCACCGCTCTCTAATCGTTCCATCACTAATATTTTGTGATACCCTTTGGCATATATTCATCTTTACGATTTGCAACAATATATTATAAAATTTTGGTCATATCTTACGTAATATGGGGTTGGGGGGGCCAAAATGCTATATTTTTTTTTTGCTTTACGTCTCAAAATCACAGTATTTTTATGAGCCATATTGAACAAAAGATGTATGGCAATTTTTCATGATAAAACTGATAAGGAAACTTTAAATTAAATGAAGGAAAATTTAATGTCATTCTCTTTTAAAAAAAGTCTCAGTCAAAATCACATCTCATCCCCCCGAACACACACACACGGAAGACCTACTCGTTGCTCGCAACGAGATCTCATCTAGTTATTATTCTTTTTTTTTTTTTTTGTGCACGCGAGTTCTAGGAAACGGCTTGGTCGATTTTCACGAAACTTTCAGATCTGATAAAGATTTCTGAACCTTGAGCCCCCGCAAACGAAGTTTAGGGGGGTATATATTGTGAATCAGCATCTCTCTCTCTCTCTCTTTTGTCTGCGTTTTGTGACGTAAACCAGGCTATTGTGACATCTACTACTGTAGACAAGATTTTGTCCGGACTGTTTCTCAGAAACTGTTGGATGGATTTGTCTGAAAATTTGTACACTTATTATTCACCATATGAAGTTGTGCACCTGGTATTTTCATCATGATTGGAAAATTTTTCTGCATTTTACAGGTGTTTTTTCTTTTTACTTTTATGGTTTTGTTTGGCTAAATAGAAAACTTTTTTCTCAATTTTTTAACTTGGAAGTTGATGCATCTTGGGTAGAAGGTGTGTCATGACCTATTTTATAGGTCACCGTGACATTTAATTTAAGTGAAATTTTAAAAAGAAACCTGTCTTTTACCATTGAATTACACAATCCCAAAAATGTAAGAGTGTTTAATTGTGATTGTTTAAAAAATGTTAAATTATTTAAAATAATATTTTTTCATTATATACTTTACAGCAATCATATCAAATGTTATTTTATAAGAGATAATTTACCTCTCCCAAGGGTATAATTATGAAGCACTGGTCAAGGAGAATTTTGATAACAGAAAATTGCATCCCTTGGCATTTATCAGTGGACATGCATCCAGTCAAAGATTAATTAATAATTTCAATGTAGGAAAGCTAGCTGTCTCAGTCATTTCTGTTAGCTGTTATCTCTGATTAAGGTCCTTTGGGAATTAGACAGAGGAACTGCTGGTCAGTTTAAATAGCATATGTCATTTGATGGTCAGGCTTCTATTTCTAAAATCAATTTGTTATAGATTAAGTATACTAATTAGTCAAATTGATATATTTAAAAAAAAATTAAAATATCAATAACAAATTTCAGAGCATCATGTCCCACATGAAAGATATATGCATATGTGTTTGTTTGTGGGGGGTGAGCATTTGTCAAGCTATCATAAATGCAACCATTTGATGATTATTTGTTATAATTAAGTTTAAACACATATCAAAAGGAATAAAAAAAAAAATTATGGAAATCCTTTTAAAGGTTGCCATGATTTCCTACACTCTAAACTGTTTATATTAATTGAATGAACAATATTTGACTGAAGTATAATGCTGTGGTGGGGCACTTTATTATTTTTAAAATGAATTTGATATAAAGTTATAAATATTAATTTGATTCTGTATAATATTTCTTTTTTCAACAATTATTTTTCAGAGTAGCATGACAAATAATTGCAATTTCTTTTTTTAATGAAATTTTAAAAAAAAACTGTTACACTGTATTAGTATTGATGTTTTATTTGGTTGCACCTTAGATTCATAAATTGAAAAAAAGTAATGAGCATGCAATGTATATTTTCACCCACTTTGTTCATTAAGACAATAGTGAACACCTCTTAATAGATCCATAAAATATTTGTGAATTGGCACCTACTCTGAAAAAACACAGCGGGGGTATTTGTCCCTACTGGACAGTTCTAGTTGGAAATTTTTTATATGTACACCGTCACTTCCGGTTTTCGTGACAGTCGATTTACTGATTTTTAAAGGGTCAGCTTGTATATAGGCATTCACTCCAAAACAAATAAAGATATTGACTTGAGATTTTCAGTGAAGGTACACACACATTGCTGAATTGCTTTTTGAGCCTAAATTTTCCAGCTCAAAAGGCGTTGAAGCTCGCCTGAGCTCGTTATTATTATTATTTTTCTGACCATCTAATTTTGTGCATGCGATTTCTCAAAGACTACTGGATGGATTTTCATGAAATTTGCTGGAACACTGTGTTGTTATCCGATAATTATTTCATTCAAGAGATTTTCAGAGAAAAGTATATATTGGTACATATTACGGACAATTTTCTGATTATGTAAAATGACATTTTGAAATGAAAAAAAAATATCGCTGTGAAACTTATAACTAATAACTACTAAC